>NC_074684.1:43561593-43768400 GCF_029448725.1 Salvelinus fontinalis | reverse complement strand
CTCTATTCTCCTCTCCTCTATTCTATTCTCCTCTATTCTCCTCTCCTCTATTCTCCTCTATTCTCTTCTCCTCTCCTCTATTCTCCTCTCCTCTCCTCTATTCTCCTCTATTCTCCTCTCCTCTATTCTATTCTCCTCTATTCTCCTCTCCTCTCCTCTCTTCTCCTCTCCTCTATTCTCCTCTCCTCTATTCTCTTCTCCTCTATTCTCCTCTCCTCTATTCTCCTCTCCTCTCCTCTATTCTCCTCTATTCTCCTCTCCTCTATTCTCCTCTATTCTCCTCTCCTCTATTCTCCTCTATTCTCCTCTCCTCTCCTCTATTCTCCTCTATTCTCCTCTCCTCTATTCTATTCTACTCTATTCTCCTCTATTCTCTTCTCCTCTCCTCTATTATCCTCTCCTCTATTCTCCTCTCCTCTCCTCTATCCTATTCTCCTCTATTCTATTCTCCGCTATTCTCCTCTCCTCTATTCTCCTCTCCTCTATTCTATTCTACTCTATTCTATTCTCCTCTCCTCTCCTCTATTCTATTCTACTCTATTCTATTCTACTCTATTCTATTCTCCTCTATTCTCCTCTATTCTCTTCTCCTCTCCTCTATTCTCCTCTCCTCTATTCTATTCTACTCTATTCTCTTCTCCTCTATTCTCTTCTCCTCTATTCTCCTCTCCTCTCCTCTATTCTCCTCTCCTCTATTCTCCTCTCTTCTATTCTCCTCTATTCTCCTCTCCTCTCCTCTATTCTCCTCTCCTCTATTCTCCTCTCCTCTATTCTCCTCTATTCTCTTCTCCTCTCCTCTATTCTCCTCTCCTCTCTCTCCTCTCTCTATTCTCCTCTATTCTCTCTCTCCTCTATTCTCCTCTATTCTCCTCTATTCTCCTCTCCTCTATTTTCCTCTCCTCTATTCTCCTCTCCTCTCCTCTCCTCTATTCTCCTCTCCTCTATTCTCCTCTCCTCTATTCTCCTCTCCTCTATTCTCCTCTCCTCTATTCTCCTCTCCTCTCCTCTATTCTCCTCTCCTCTACTCTCCTCTCCTCTATTCTCCTCTCCTCTATTCTCCTCTCCTCTCCTCTATTCTCCTCTATTCTCCTCTATTCTCCTCTATTCTCCTCTCCTCTATTCTCTTCTCCTCTATTCTCCTCTATTCTCCTCTCCTCTATTCTCCTCTATTCTCCTCTATTCTCCTCTCTCTCTCCTCTCCTCTATTCTCCTCTATTCTCTTCTCCTCTCCTCTATTCTCCTCTCCTCTATTCTCCTCTCCTCTATTCTCCTCTCCTCTATTCTCCTCTATTCTCCTCTCTCTCTATCTCTCTCCTCTCCTCTATTCTCCTCTCCTCTATTCTCCTCTATTCTCCTCTCCTCTCCTCTATTCTCCTCTATTCTCCTCTCCTCTATTCTCCTCTCCTCTATTCTCCTCTCCTCTATTCTCCTCTATTCTCCTCTCCTCTATTCTCCTCTATTCTCCTCTATTCTCCTCTATTCTCCTCTCCTCTCTTCTCTTCTCCTCTATTCTCCTCTCTATTCTCTTCTCCTCTCCTCTATTCTCCTCTCCTCTATTCTCCTCTCCTCTATTCTCCTCTCCTCTATTCTCCTCTCCTCTATTCTCCTCTCCTCTATTCTCCTCTCATTCTCCTCTCTCTCCTCTCCTCTCCTCTCCTCTATTCTCCTCTCCTCTATTCTCCTCTCCTCTATTCTCCTCTCCTCTATTCTCCTCTCCTCTATTCTCCTCTATTCTCCTCTATTCTCCTCTATTCTCCTCTATTCTCCTCTCCTCTATTCTATTCTACTATATTCTCCTCTATTCTCTTCTCCTCTCCTCTATTCTCCTCTCCTCTATTCTCCTCTCCTCTCCTCTATTCTCTTCTCCTCTATTCTCCTCTCCTCTATTCTCCTCTCCTCTATTCTCCTCTCCTCTATTCTCCTCTCCTCTATTCTCCTCTCCTCTATTCTCCTCTCCTCTCCTCTATTCTCCTCTCCTCTATTCTCCTCTCCTCTATTCTCCTCTCCTCTATTCTCCTCTCCTCTAATCTCCTCTCCTCTCTCTCTCTTCTCCTCTATTCTCCTCTCCTCTATTCTCCTCTATTCTCCTCTCCTCTATTCTCCTCTCCTCTATTCTCCTCTATTCTCCTCTCCTCTATTCTATTCTACTCTATTCTCCTCTATTCTCTTCTCCTCTCCTCTATTCTCCTCTCCTCTATTCTCCTCTCCTCTCCTCTATTCTATTCTCCTCTATTCTCCTCTCCTCTATTCTCCTCTCCTCTATTCTCCTCTCCTCTATTCTCTTCTCCTCTATTCTATTCTCCTCTATTCTCCTCTATTCTCCTCTATCTCTCTTCTCCTCTCCTCTATTCTCCTCTCCTCTATTCTCCTCTCTCTCTCCTCTATTCTCCTCTCCTCTATTCTCCTCTCCTCTATTCTCCTCTATTCTCCTCTCCTCTATTCTCCTCTCCTCTATTCTCCTCTCCTCTATTCTCCTCTCCTCTATTCTCCTCTCCTCTATTCTCCTCTACTCTCTCCTCTCCTCTATTCTCCTCTATTCTCCTCTCCTCTATTCTATTCTACTCTATTCTCCTCTATTCTCTTCTCCTCTCCTCTATTCTCCTCTCCTCTATTCTATTCTCCTCTATTCTCCTCTCCTCTATTCTATTCTCCTCTATTCTCCTCTCCTCTCCTCTATTCTCCTCTCCTCTATTCTCCTCTCCTCTATTCTCCTCTATTCTCTCTCTCCTCTCCTCTATTCTCCTCTCTTCTCCTCTCCTCTATTCTCCTCTATTCTCTTCTCCTCTCCTCTATTCTCCTCTCCTCTATTCTCCTCTATTCTCCTCTATTCTCTTCTCCTCTATTCTCCTCTCCTCTATTCTCCTCTCCTCTATTCTCCTCTCCTCTATTCTCCTCTCCTCTATTCTCCTCTCCTCTATTCTCCTCTCCTCTATTCTCCTCTATTCTCCTCTATTCTCCTCTCCTCTATTCTCCTCTCCTCTATTCTCCTCTCCTCTATTCTCTTCTCCTCTCCTCTATTCTCCTCTATTCTCCTCTCCTCTCCTCTATTCTCCTCTATTCTCCTCTCCTCTCCTCTATTCTCCTCTATTCTCCTCTCCTCTATTCTCCTCTCCTCTCCTCTATTCTCCTCTATTCTCCTCTCCTCTATTCTCCTCTATTCTCCTCTCCTCTATTCTATTCTACTATATTCTCCTCTATTCTCCTCTATTCTCCTCTCCTCTATTCTATTCTACTCTATTCTCCTCTATTCTCTTCTCCTCTCCTCTATTCTCCTCTCCTCTATTCTCCTCTCCTCTCCTCTATTCTATTCTCCTCTATTCTATTCTCCTCTATTCTCCTCTCCTCTATTCTCCTCTCCTCTCCTCTATTCTCCTTCTCCTCTATTCTCTTCTCCTCTATTCTCCTCTATTCTCCTCTCCTCTCCTCTATTCTCCTCTCCTCTATTCTCCTCTCCTCTATTCTCCTCTCCTCTATTCTCCTCTCCTCTATTCTCCTCTCCTCTATTCTCCTCTCCTCTATTCTCCTCTATTCTCCTCTCCTCTATTCTATTCTCCTATATTCTCCTCTCCTCTATTCTCCTCTCCTCTATTCTCCTCTCCTCTATTCTCCTCTCCTCTCCTCTATTCTCCTCTATTCTCCTCTCCTCTATTCTCCTCTCCTCTCCTCTATTCTCCTCTCCTCTATTCTCCTCTCCTCTATTCTATTCTCCTCTATTCTCCTCTCCTCTATTCTCCTCTCCTCTATTCTCTCTCTCCTCTATTCTCCTCTCCTCTATTCTATTCTCCTCTATTCTCCTCTATTCTCTTCTCCTCTCCTCTATTCTCCTCTCCTCTATTCTCCTCTCCTCTCCTCTATTCTATTCTCCTCTATTCTATTCTCCGCTATTCTCCTCTCCTCTATTCTCCTCTCCTCTCCTCTATTCTATTCTACTCTATTCTATTCTACTCTATTCTCTTCTCCTCTATTCTCCTCTATTCTCTTCTCCTCTCCTCTATTCTCCTCTCCTCTATTCTATTCTACTCTATTCTCTTCTCCTCTATTCTATTCTCCTCTATTCTCCTCTCCTCTCCTCTATTCTCCTCTCCTCTATTCTCCTCTCCTCTATTCTCCTCTATTCTCCTCTCCTCTATTCTCCTCTCCTCTATTCTCCTCTCCTCTAATCTCCTCTCCTCTCCTCTATTCTCCTCTATTCTCCTCTCCTCTCCTCTATTCTCCTCTATTCTCCTCTCCTCTATTCTCCTCTCCTCTCCTCTATTCTCCTCTATTCTCCTCTCCTCTATTCTCCTCTATTCTCCTCTCCTCTATTCTATTCTACTATATTCTCCTCTATTCTCCTCTATTCTCCTCTCCTCTATTCTATTCTACTCTATTCTCCTCTATTCTCTTCTCCTCTCCTCTATTATCCTCTCCTCTTTTCTCCTCTCCTCTATTCTCTTCTCCTCTATTCTATTCTCCTCTATTCTATTCTCCTCTATTCTCCTCTCCTCTATTCTCCTCTCTTCTCCTCTCCTCTATTCTATTCTACTCTATTCTATTCTCCTCTATTCTCCTCTATTCTCTTCTCCTCTCCTCTATTCTCCTCTCCTCTATTCTATTCTACTCTATTCTCCTCTCCTCTATTCTCTTCTCCTCTATTCTCCTCTCCTCTCCTCTATTCTCCTCTCCTCTATTCTCCTCTCCTCTATTCTCCTCTCCTCTATTCTCCTCTCTCTCTCCTCTATTCTCTTCTCCTCTCCTCTATTCTCCTCTCCTCTATTCTCCTCTATTCTCCTCTCCTCTCCTCTATTCTCCTCTATTCTCCTCTCCTCTCCTCTATTCTCCTCTCCTCTATTCTCCTCTCCTCTATTCTCCTCTCCTCTATTCTCCTCTCCTCTCCTCTCCTCTATTCTATTCTCCTCTATTCTCTTCTCCTCTATTCTCCTCTATTCTCTTCTCCTCTCCTCTATTCTCCTCTCCTCTATTCTATTCTCCTCTATTCTCCTCTCCTCTATTCTCCTCTCCTCTATTCTCCTCTCCTCTATTCTCCTCTCCTCTCCTCTACTCTATTCTCCTCTATTCTCTCTCTCCTCTATTCTCCTTCTCCTCTATTCTCCTCTCCTCTCCTCTATTCTCTCTCTCCTCTATTCTATTCTCCTCTATTCTCCTCTCCTCTATTCTCCTCTCCTCTATTCTCCTCTCTCTCTCTATTCTATTCTCCTCTATTCTCCTCTCCTCTATTCTCCTCTCCTCTATTCTCCTCTCCTCTATTCTCCATTCTCCTCTCTTCTCCTCTATTCTCTTCTCCTCTATTCTCCTCTATTCTCTTCTCCTCTCCTCTATTCTCCTCTATTCTCCTCTCCTCTCCTCTATTCTCCTCTATTCTATTCTCCTCTATTCTCCTCTCCTCTATTCTCCTCTCCTCTCCTCTATTCTATTCTACTCTATTCTATTCTACTCTATTCTATTCTCCTCTATTCTCCTCTATTCTCTTCTCCTCTCCTCTATTCTCCTCTCCTCTATTCTATTCTACTCTATTCTCTTCTCCTCTATTCTATTCTCCTCTATTCTCCTCTCCTCTCCTCTATTCTCCTCTCCTCTATTCTCCTCTCCTCTATTCTCCTCTCCTCTATTCTCCTCTCCTCTATTCTCCTCTCCTCTATTCTCCTCTCTTCTCCTCTCCTCTATTCTCCTCTATTCTCCTCTATTCTCCTCTCCTCTCCTCTATTCTCCTCTATTCTCCTCTCCTCTACTCTCTTCTCCTCTCCTCTATTCTCCTCTCCTCTCCTCTATTCTCCTCTATTCTCCTCTCCTCTATTCTATTCTACTCTATTCTCCTCTATTCTCCTCTATTCTCCTCTCCTCTATTCTATTCTACTCTATTCTCCTCTATTCTCTTCTCCTCTCCTCTATTCTCCTCTCCTCTTTTCTCCTCTCCTCTCCTCTATTCTATTCTCCTCTATTCTATTCTCCTCTATTCTCCTCTCCTCTATTCTCCTCTCCTCTCCTCTATTCTATTCTACTCTATTCTATTCTCCTCTATTCTCCTCTATTCTCTTCTCCTCTCCTCTATTCTCCTCTCCTCTATTCTATTCTACTCTATTCTCTTCTCCTCTATTCTATTCTCCTCTATTCTCCTCTCCTCTCCTCTATTCTCCTCTCCTCTATTCTCCTCTCCTCTATTCTCCTCTCTTCTCCTCTCCTCTATTCTCTTCTCCTCTATTCTCCTCTATTCTCTTCTCCTCTATTCTCCTCTATTCTCTTCTCCTCTCCTCTCCTCTATTCTCCTCTCCTCTCCTCTATTCTCCTCTATTCTCTCTCTCCTCTATTCTCCTCTCCTCTCTTCTCCTCTCCTCTATTCTCCTCTCCTCTATTCTATTCTCCTCTATTCTCTCTCCTCTCCTCTATTCTCCTCTCCTCTATTCTCCTCTCCTCTATTCTCCTCTCCTCTCCTCTATTCTCCTCTCCTCTATTCTATTCTCCTCTATTCTCCTCTATTCTCTTCTCCTCTCCTCTATTCTCCTCTCCTCTATTCTATTCTACTCTATTCTCTTCTCCTCTATTCTATTCTCCTCTATTCTCCTCTCCTCTCCTCTATTCTCCTCTATTCTCCTCTCCTCTATTCTATTCTACTCTATTCTCCTCTATTCTCTTCTCCTCTCCTCTATTATCCTCTCCTCTATTCTCCTCTCCTCTCCTCTATCCTATTCTCCTCTATTCTATTCTCCTCTATTCTCCTCTCCTCTATTCTCCTCTCCTCTATTCTATTCTACTCTATTCTATTCTCCTCTATTCTCCTCTCCTCTATTCTCCTCTCCTCTATTCTATTCTACTCTATTCTATTCTCCTCTATTCTCCTCTATTCTCCTCTCCTCTATCTCTCCTCTATTCTCCTCTCCTCTATTCTCCTCTCCTCTCCTCTATTCTATTCTCCTCTATTCTATTCTCCGCTATTCTCCTCTCCTCTATTCTCCTCTCCTCTATTCTCCTCTCCTCTATTCTATTCTACTCTATTCTATTCTCCTCTATTCTCTTCTCCTCTATTCTCTTCTCCTCTCCTCTATTCTCCTCTATTCTCCTCTATTCTCCTCTCCTCTATTCTCCTCTATTCTCTTCTCCTCTCCTCTATTCTCCTCTCCCCTCCTCTATTCTCCTCTATTCTCCTCTCCTCTATTCTATTCTACTATATTCTCCTCTATTCTCCTCTATTCTCCTCTCCTCTATTCTATTCTACTCTATTCTCCTCTATTCTCTTCTCCTCTCCTCTATTCTCCTCTCCTCTTTTCTCCTCTCCTCTATCTCTATTCTCCTCTATTCTATTCTCCTCTATTCTATTCTCCTCTATTCTCCTCTCCTCTATTCTCCTCTCCTCTCCTCTATTCTATTCTCCTCTATTCTATTCTCCTCTATTCTCCTCTATTCTCTTCTCCTCTCCTCTATTCTCCTCTCCTCTATTCTATTCTACTCTATTCTCTTCTCCTCTATTCTATTCTCCTCTATTCTCCTCTCCTCTCCTCTATTCTCCTCTATTCTCCTCTCCTCTATTCTATTCTACTCTATTCTCCTCTATTCTCTTCTCCTCTCCTCTATTATCCTCTCCTCTATTCTCCTCTCCTCTCCTCTATCCTATTCTCCTCTATTCTATTCTCCGCTATTCTCCTCTCCTCTATTCTCCTCTCCTCTATTCTATTCTACTCTATTCTATTCTCCTCTATTCTCCTCTCCTCTATTCTCCTCTCCTCTATTCTATTCTACTCTATTCTATTCTCCTCTCTTCTCCTCTATTCTCCTCTCCTCTATTCTCCTCTATTATCCTCTCCTCTTTTCTCCTCTCCTCTCCTCTATTCTATTCTCCTCTATTCTATTCTCCTCTATTCTCCTCTCCTCTATTCTCCTCTCCTCTATTCTATTCTACTCTATTCTATTCTACTCTATTCTATTCTCCTCTATTCTCCTCTATTCTCTTCTCCTCTCCTCTATTCTCCTCTCCTCTATTCTATTCTACTCTATTCTCTTCTCCTCTATTCTATTCTCCTCTATTCTCCTCTCCTCTCCTCTATTCTCCTCTCCTCTATTCTCCTCTCCTCTATTCTCCTCTCTTCTCCTCTCCTCTATTCTCTTCTCCTCTATTCTCCTCTATTCTCTTCTCCTCTATTCTCCTCTATTCTCTTCTCCTCTCCTCTATTCTCCTCTATTCTCCTCTCCTCTATTCTCCTCTATTCTCTTCTCCTCTCCTCTATTCTCCTCTCCCTCTCCTCTATTCTCCTCTCCTCTATTCTATTCTACTATATTCTCCTCTATTCTCCTCTATTCTCCTCTCCTCTATTCTATTCTACTCTATTCTCCTCTATTCTCTTCTCCTCTCCTCTATTATCCTCTCCTCTTTTCTCCTCTCCTCTATTCTATTCTCCTCTATTCTATTCTCCTCTATTCTATTCTCCGCTATTCTCCTCTCCTCTATTCTCCTCTCCTCTCCTCTATTCTATTCTACTCTATTCTATTCTCCTCTATTCTCCTCTATTCTCTTCTCCTCTCCTCTATTCTCCTCTCCTCTATTCTATTCTACTCTATTCTCTTCTCCTCTATTCTATTCTCCTCTATTCTCCTCTCCTCTATTCTCCTCTCCTCTATTCTCCTCTCCTCTATTCTCCTCTCCTCTATTCTCCTCTCTTCTATTCTCCTCTATTCTCCTCTCTTCTCCTCTTCTCTATTCTCTTCTCCTCTATTCTCCTCTATTCTCTTCTCCTCTCCTCTATTCTCCTCTATTCTCCTCTCCTCTCCTCTATTCTCCTCTATTCTCCTCTCCTCTCCTCTATTCTCCTCTATTCTCTTCTCCTCTCCTCTATTTTCCTCTCCTCTATTCTCCTCTATTCTCCCCTATTCTCCTCTATTCTCCTCTATTCTCCTCTCCTCTATTCTATTCTCCTCTATTCTCCTCTATTCTCCTCTCCTCTATTCTATTCTACTCTATTCTCCTCTATTCTCTTCTCCTCTCCTCTATTCTCCTCTCCTCTATTCTCCTCTCCTCTCCTCTATTCTCCTCTCCTCTTTTCTCCTCTCCTCTCCTCTATTCTATTCTCCTCTATTCTATTCTCCGCTATTCTCCTCTCCTCTATTCTCCTCTCCTCTCCTCTATTCTATTCTACTCTATTCTATTCTCCTCTATTCTCCTCTATTCTCTTCTCCTCTCCTCTATTCTCCTCTCCTCTATTCTATTCTACTCTATTCTCTTCTCCTCTATTCTATTCTCCTCTATTCTCCTCTATTCTCCTCTCCTCTATTCTCCTCTCTTCTCCTCTCTTCTCCTCTCCTCTATTCTCTTCTCCTCTATTCTCCTCTATTCTCTTCTCCTCTCCTCTATTCTCCTCTATTCTCCTCTCCTCTATTCTCCTCTATTCTCTTCTCCTCTCCTCTATTTTCCTCTCCTCTATTCTCCTCTATTCTCCCCTATTCTCCTCTCCTCTCCTCTCCTCTATTCTCCTCTCCTCTATTCTCCTCTCCTCTATTCTCCTCTCCTCTATTCTCCTCTATTCTCCTCTTCTCCTCTCCTCTCCTCTCCTCTATTCTATTCTCCTATATTCTCCTCTCCTCTATTCTCCTCTCCTCTATTCTCCTCTCCTCTATTCTCCTCTCCTCTATTCTCCTCTCCTCTCCTCTATTCTCCTCTATTCTCCTCTCCTCTCCTCTATTCTCCTCTATTCTCCTCTCCTCTATTCTATTCTACTATATTCTCCTCTATTCTCTTCTCCTCTCCTCTCTTCTCCTCTCTATTCTCCTCTCCTCTTCTCCTCTCCTCTATTCTCCTCTCCTCTATTCTCCTCTCCTCTATTCTCCTCTCCTCTATTCTCCTCTCCTCTATTCTCCTCTATTCTTCTCTCCTCTATTCTCCTCTATTCTCCTCTCCTCTATTCTATTCTCCTCTATTCTCTTCTCCTCTCCTCTATTATCCTCTCCTCTATTCTCCTCTCCTCTCCTCTATCCTATTCTCCTCTATTCTATTCTCCGCTATTCTCCTCTCCTCTATTCTCCTCTCCTCTATTCTATTCTACTCTATTCTATTCTATTCTCCTCTATTCTCCTCTCCTCTATTCTCCTCTCCTCTATTCTATTCTACTCTATTCTATTCTCCTCTCTTCTCCTCTATTCTCCTCTCCTCTATTCTCCTCTCCTCTATTCTCCTCTCCTCTATTCTCCTCTCCTCTCCTCTATTCTATTCTCCTCTCTTATCCTCTATTCTCCTCTCCTCTATTCTCCTCTCCTCTCCTCTATTCTCCTCTCCTCTCTTCTCCTCTATTCTCCTCTCCTCTATTCTCCTCTCCTCTATTCTATTCTACTCTATTCTCCTCTATTCTCCTCTCCTCTCCTCTATTCTATTCTCCTCTATTCTCCTCTCCTCTATTCTCCTCTCCTCTATTCTCCTCTCCTCTATTCTCCTCTCCTCTATTCTCCTCTATTCTATTCTACTCTATTCTATTCTCCTCTATTCTATTCTCCTCTACTCTCCTCTATTCTCTTCTCCTCTCCTCTATTCTCCTCTCCTCTATTCTATTCTACTCTATTCTATTCTCCTCTATTCTATTCTCCTCTATTCTCCTCTCCTCTATTCTCCTCTATTCTATTCTACTCTATTCTATTCTCCTCTCTTCTCCTCTATTCTCCTCTCCTCTATTCTCCTCTATTCTCCTCTCCTCTATTCTCCTCTCCTCTCCTCTATTCTATTCTCCTCTCCTCTCCTCTATTCTCCTCTCCTCTATTCTCCTCTCCTCTATTCTCCTCTCCTCTCCTCTCTTCTCCTCTATTCTCCTCTCCTCTATTCTCCTCTCCTCTATTCTATTCTACTCTATTCTCCTCTCCTCTATTCTCCTCTCCTCTATTCTCCTCTCCTCTATTCTCCTCTATTCTCCTCTATTCTCCTCTATTCTCCTCTATTCTCCTCTCCTCTATTCCCCTCTATTCTCCTCTATTCTCCTCTATTCTCCTCTATTCTCCTCTATTCTCCTCTCCTCTATTCTCCTCTATTCTCTTCTATTCTCCTCTCCTCTATTCTCCTCTCCTCTCCTCTATTCTATTCTACTCTATTCTATTCTCCTCTCCTCTATTCTCCTCTCCTCTACTCTATTCTACTCTATTCTATTCTCCTCTCTTCTCCTCTATTCTCTTCTCCTCTCCTCTATTCTCCTCTATTCTATTCTCCTCTATTCTCCTCTATTCTATTCTCCTCTATTCTCCTCTATTCTCCTCTATTCTCCTCTATTCTCCTCTATTCTATTCTCCTCTATTCTATTCTCCTCTATTCTCCTCTATTCTCCTCTATTCTCCTCTATTCTCCTCTATTCTCCTCTATTCTCCTCTATTCTCCTCTCCTCTATTCCCCTCTATTCCCCTCTATTCTCCTCTATTCTCCTCTATTCTCCTCTCCTCTATTCTCCTCTATTCTCTTCTATTCTCCTCTCCTCTATTCTCCTCTCCTCTCCTCTATTCTATTCTACTCTATTCTATTCTCCTCTCCTCTATTCTCCTCTCCTCTACTCTATTCTACTCTATTCTATTCTCCTCTCTTCTCCTCTATTCTCTTCTCCTCTCCTCTATTCTCCTCTCCTCTATTCTCCTCTATTCTATTCTCCTCTATTCTCCTCTATTCTCCTCTATTCTATTCTCCTCTATTCTCCTCTATTCTCCTCTATTCTCCTCTATTCTATTCTCCTCTATTCTCCTCTATTCTATTCTCCTCTATTCTCCTCTATTCTCCTCTCCTCTATTCTCCTCTCCTCTATTCTCCTCTCCTCTATTCTCCTCTCCTCTATTCTCCTCTCCTCTATTCTCCTCTCCTCTCTTCTCTTCTCCTCTCTTCTCCTCTCTTCTCCTCTCCTCTATTCTCCTCAATTCTCTTCTCCTCTCCTCTCTTCTCCTCTATTCTCCTCTATTCTCTTCTCTTCTCCTCTATTCTATTCTCCTCTCTTCTCCTCAATTCTCTTCTTCGCTCCTCTCCTCTCTTCTCCTCTCTTCCCCTCTATTCTCCTCTCCTCTATTCTCCTCTCCTCTATTCTATTCTACTCTATTCTCCTCTCCTCTATTCTCCTCTATTCTATTCTCCTCTATTCTATTCTCCTCTATTCTCCTCTATTCTCCTCTATTCTCCTCTCCTCTATTCTCCTCTATTCTCCTCTCCTCTATTCTCCTCTATTCTCCTCTATTCTCCTCTCCTCTATTCTATTCTACTCTATTCTATTCTCCTCTCTTCTCCTCTATTCTCCTCTATTCTCCTCTCCTCTACTCTATTCTACTCTATTCTATTCTCCTCTCTTCTCCTCTATTCTCTTCTCCTCTCCTCTATTCTCCTCTATTCTCCTCTATTCTCCTCTCCTCTATTCTATTCTACTCTATTCTCCTCTCCTCTATTCTCCTCTATTCTATTCTCCTCTATTCTCCTCTCCTCTCTATTCTCCTCTATTCTCCTCTATTCTCCTCTCCTCTATTCTCCTCTCCTCTCTTCTCTTCTCCTCTCTTCTCCTCTCTTCTCCTCTCCTCTATTCTCCTCTATTCTCTTCTCCTCTCCTCTCTTCTCCTCTATTCTCCTCTATTCTCTTCTCTTCTCCTCTATTCTATTCTCCTCTCTTCTCCTCAATTCTCTTCTTCGCTCCTCTCCTCTCTTCTCCTCTCTTCCCCTCTATTCTCCTCTATTCTCTTCTCCTCTATTCTCCTCTCCTCTATTCTCCTCTCCTCTATTCTATTCTACTCTATTCTCCTCTCCTCTATTCTCCTCTATTCTATTCTCCTCTATTCTCCTCTCCTCTCTATTCTCCTCTATTCTCCTCTATTCTCCTCTCCTCTATTCTCCTCTATTCTCCTCTCCTCTATTCTCCTCTATTCTCCTCTATTCTCCTCTCCTCTATTCTATTCTACTCTATTCTATTCTCCTCTCTTCTCCTCTCTTCTCCTCTATTCTCCTCTCCTCTACTCTATTCTACTCTATTCTATTCTCCTCTCTTCTCCTCTATTCTCTTCTCCTCTCCTCTATTCTCCTCTATTCTCTTCTCCTCTCCTCTATTCTCCTCTATTCTCTTCTCCTCTCCTCTATTCTCCTCTCTTCTATTCTCCTCTATTCTCCTCTATTCTATTCTCCTCTATTCTATTCTCCTCTATTCTATTCTCCTCTATTCTATTCTCCTCTATTCTCCTCTCCTCTCTTCTCCTCTTCTCCTCTCCTCTATTCTCCTCTATTCTCTTCTCCTCTATTCTCTTCTCCTCTCTTCTCCTCTCCTCTCTTCTCCTCTATTCTCCTCTATTCTCTTCTCCTCTCCTCTCTTCTCCTCTATTCTCCTCTATTCTCTTCTCCTCTCCCCTATTCTCTTCTCCTCTATTCTATTCTCCTCTCTTCTCTTCTTCGCTCCTCTCCTCTCTTCTCCTCTCTTCCCCTCTATTCTCCTCTATTCTACTCTATTCTCCTCTCCTCTATTCTCCTCTATTCTATTCTCCTCTATTCTCCTCTCCTCTCTATTCTCCTCTATTCTCCTCTATTCTCCTCTATTCTCCTCTCCTCTATTCTACTCTATTCTATTCTCCTCTCCTCTATTCTCCTCTCCTCTACTCTATTCTACTCTATTCTATTCTCCTCTCTTCTCCTCTATTCTCTTCTCCTCTCCTCTATTCTCCTCTATTCTCTTCTCCTCTCCTCTATTCTCCTCTCCTCTATTCTCCTCTATTCTATTCTCCTCTATTCTCCTCTATTCTCCTCTATTCTATTCTCCTCTATTCTCCTCTATTCTCCTCTATTCTATTCTCCTCTATTCTCCTCTATTCTCCTCTATTCTATTCTCCTCTATTCTCCTCTCCTCTATTCTCCTCTCCTCTATTCTCCTCTATTCTCCTCTATTCTCTTCTCCTCTCTTCTCCTCTCCTCTCTTCTCCTCTATTCTCTTCTCCTCTCCTCTCTTCTCCTCTATTCTCCTCTATTCTCTTCTCCTCTCCTCTATTCTCTTCTCCTCTATTCTATTCTCCTCTCTTCTCTTCTTCGCTCCTCTCCTCTCTTCTCCTCTCTTCCCCTCTATTCTCCTCTATTCTCTTCTCCTCTCCTCTATTCTCCTCTATTCTCCTCTCCTCTATTCTCTTCTCCTCTCCTCTATTCTCCTCTCTTCTCCTCTATTCTCCTGTCCTCTATTCTCCTCTATTCTCTTCTCCTCTATTCTCCTCTGTTCTCCTCTATTCTCCTCTATTCTCCTCTATTCTCTTCTCCTCTATTCTCTCCTCTATTCTCTCCTCTATTCTCCTCTATTCTCCTCTATTCTCCTCTATTCTCCTCTATTCTCCTCTATTCTCCTCTCCTCTATTCTCCTCTCCTCTATTCTCCTCTATTCTCTTCTCCTCTCCTCTATTCTCTTCTCTTCTATTCTCCTCTATTCTCTTCTCCTCTATTCTCTACTCCTCTCCTCTATTCTCCTCTATTCTCCTCTATTCTCTTCTCCTCTATTCTCCTCTCTTCTCCTATATTCTCCTCTCTTCTCCTCTCTTCTCCTGTATTATCCTCTATTCTCCTCTATTCTCCTCTCCTCTATTCTCCTCTTCTCCTCTCCTCTATTCTTATTTCCTCTCTTCTATTCTCCTCTCCTCTATTCTCCTCTATTCTCCTCTATTCTCCTCTATTCTCCTCTATTCTCCTCTATTCTCCTCTATTCTCCTCTCCTCTCCTCTATTCTCCTCTTCTCTATTCTCCTCTATTCTCTTCTCCTCTCCTCTATCCTCCTCTATTCTCCTCTATTCTCTTCTCCTCTATTCTCCTCTATTCTCCTCTATTCTCCTATATTCTCCTCTATTCTCCTCTCTTCTCCTCTATTCTCCTCTATTCTCCTCTCCTCTATTCTCCTCTATTCTCCTCTCCTCTCCTCTATTCTCCTCTATTCTCTTCTCCTCTCCTCTATTCTCCTCTCCTCTCTTCTCCTCTATTCTCCTCTCCTCTCTTCTCCTCTCCTCTATTCTCTTCTCCTCTCCTCTATTCTCCTCTATTCTCTTCTCCTCTATTCTCCTCTCCTCTATTATCCTCTATTCTCCTCTCCTCTCTTCTCCTCTATTCTCCTCTATTCTCCTCTCCTCTATTCTCCTCTATTCTCTTCTCCTCTATTCTCCTCTCCTCTATTATCCTCTATTCTCCTCTCCTCTCTTCTCCTCTATTCTCCTCTATTCTCCTCTCCTCTATTCTATTCTCCTCTATTCACCTCTATTCTCCTCTCCTCTATTCTCCTGTCCTCTATTCTCCTCCTCTACCCTCCTCTCCTGTCCTCTACCCTCCTCTCCTCTTTCTCGTCTCCTCTGGGTAAACTGCTGAGCTCTACACCATCATTGTTTTCATCAGACCACTTACCCTAATACGTTGCGCTGACACACACACAGATTCCCACCTATGTGTTATCTCTGTATCGACCCACTGCCTCCTCTCAGAGACCAATCCTTTACTGTAATATATATACACTGCTCAAAAAAATAAAGGGAACACTTAAACAACACAATGTAACTCCAAGTCAATCACACTTCTGTGAAATCAAACTGTCCACTTAGGAAGCAACACTGATTGACAATAAATTTCACATGCTGTTGTGCAAATGGAATAGACAAAAGGTGGAAATTATAGGCAATTAGCAAGACCCCCCCATAACAGGAGTGATTCTGCAGGTGGTGACCACAGACCACTTCTCAGTTCCTATGCTTCCTGGCTGATGTTTTGGTCACTTTTGAATGCTGGCGGTGCTCTCACTCTAGTGGTAGCATGAGACGGAGTCTACAACCCACACAAGTGGCTCAGGTAGTGCAGTTCATCCAGGATGGCACATCAATGCGAGCTGTGGCAAAAAGGTTTGCTGTGTCTGTCAGCGTAGTGTCCAGAGCATGCAGGCGCTACCAGGAGACAGGCCAGTACATCAGGAGACGTGGAGGAGGCCGTAGGAGGGCAACAACCCAGCATCAGGACCGCTACCTCCGCCTTTGTGCAAGGAGGTGCACTGCCAGCGCCCTGCAAAATGACCTCTACACCTCTATAAATGTAGACTTCTCTTCACCTCTATAAATGTAGACTTCTCTACACCTCTATAAATGTAGACTTCTCTACACCTCTATAAATGTAGACTTCTCTACACCTCTATAAATGTAGACTTCTCTACACCTCTATAAATGTAGACTTCTCTACACCTCTATAAATGTAGACTTCTCTACACCTCTATAAATGCAGACTTCTCTACACCTCTATAAATGTAGACTTCTCTACACCTCTATAAATGTAGACTTCTCTACACCTCTATAAATGTAGACTTCTCTACACCTCTATAAATGTAGACTTCTCTTCACCTCTATAAATGTAGACTTCTCTACACCTCTATAAATGTAGACTTCTCTTCACCTCTATAAATGTAGACTTCTCTACACCTCTAAATGTAGACTTCTCTACACCTCTATAAATGTAGACTTCTCTACACCTCTATAAATGTAGACTTCTCTACACCTCTATAAATGCAGACTTCTCTTCACCTCTATAAATGTAGACTTCTCTTCACCTCTATAAATGTAGACTTCTCTACACCTCTATAAATGTAGACTTCTCTACACCTCTATAAATGCAGACTTCTCTACACCTCTATAAATGTAGACTTCTCTACACCTCTATAAATGTAGACTTCTCTACACCTCTATAAATGTAGACTTCTCTACACCTCTATAAATGTAGACTTCTCTTCACCTCTATAAATGTAGACTTCTCTTCACCTCTATAAATGCAGACTTCTCGTGAAGGGATAGAGATTGATATCATAATGAGTTCATCTGACTATAGCAGTGGTTTCTTTTTAAATCCATATCAATGTATTACAGCAGACTATTAAAGAGGTGAACTGTAGCGGCAGTAGCATCCAGATGCTAACAGGGAACATTGTTCAGTTCTGTCTTTGATACAACACAGCACTTTTAAGAGACAGTTGGAACTGAAACCAACCATCAAAAGCCCGTACATGGACCAGCGGCTAACTCGACCACTAAACCCGGCGGCTAACTCGACCACTAAACCCGGCGGCTAACTCGACCACTAAACCCGGCGGCTAGCCGGACCACCACTAAACCCGGCGGCTAACTCGACCACTAAACCCGGCGGCTAGCCGGACCACCACTAAACCCGGCGGCTAGCTGGACCACCACTAAACCCGGCGGCTAACTCGACCACTAAACCCGGCGGCTAGCCGGACCACCACTAAACCCGGCGGCTAACTCGACCACTAAACCCGGCGGCTAGCCGGACCACCACTTAACCCGGCGGCTAACTCGACCACTAAACCCGGCGGCTAGCTGGACCACCACTAAACCCGGCGGCTAACTCGACCACTAAACCCGGCGGCTAGCCGGACCACCACTAAACCCGGCGGCTAACTCGACCACTAAACCCGGCGGCTAGCCGGACCACCACTAAACCCGGCGGCTAGCTGGACCACCACTAAACCCGGCGGCTAACTCGACCACTAAACCCGGCGGCTAGCCGGACCACCACTAAACCCGGCGGCTAGCTGGACCACCACTAAACCCGGGGGCTAACGCGACCACTAAACCCGGCGTCTAGCCGGACCACTAAACCCGGCGTCTAGCCGGACCACTAAACCCGGCGGCTGACGCGACCACCGCTAAACACGGCGGCTGACTCGACCACCGCTAAACCCGGCGGCTGACTCGACCACCGCTAAACCCGGCGGCTGACTCGACCACCGCTAAACCCGGCGGCTGACTCGACCACCGCTAAACCCGGCGGCTGACTCGACCACCGCTAAACCCGGCGGCTGACTCGACCACCGCTAAACCCGGCGGCTGACTCGACCACCGCTAAACCCGGCGGCTGACTCGACCACCGCTAAACCCGGCGGCTGACTCGACCACCGCTAAACCCGGCGGCTGACTCGACCACCGCTAAACCCGGCGGCTGACTCGACCACCGCTAAACCCGGCGGCTGACTCGACCACCGCTAAACCCGGCGGCTGACTCGACCACCGCTAAACCCGGCGGCTGACTCGACCACCGCTAAACCCGGCGGCTGACTCGACCACCGCTAAACCCGGCGGCTGACTCGACCACCGCTAAACCCGGCGGCTGACTCGACCACCGCTAAACCCGGCGGCTGACTCGACCACCGCTAAACCCGGCGGCTGACTCGACCACCGCTAAACCCGGCGGCTGACTCGACCACCGCTAAACCCGGCGGCTGACTCGACCACCGCTAAACCCGGCGGCTGACTCGACCACCGCTAAACCCGGCGGCTGACTCGACCACCGCTAAACCCGGCGGCTGACTCGACCACCGCTAAACCCGGCGGCTGACTCGACCACCGCTAAACCCGGCGGCTGACTCGACCACCGCTAAACCCGGCGGCTGACGCGACCACCGCTAAACCCGGCGGCTGACGCGACCACCGCTAAACCCGGCGGCTGACGCGACCACCGCTAAACCCGGCGGCTGACTCGACCACCGCTAAACCCGGCGGCTGACTCGACCACCGCTAAACCCGGCGGCTGACTCGACCACCTCTAAACCCGGCGGCTGACTCGACCACCGCTAAACCCGGCGGCTGACTCGACCACCGCTAAACCCGGCGGCTGACTCGACCACCGCTAAACCCGGCGGCTGACTCGACCACCGCTAAACCCGGCGGCTGACTCGACCACCGCTAAACCCGGCGGCTGACTCGACCACCGCTAAACCCGGCGGCTGACTCGACCACCGCTAAACCCGGCGGCTGACGCGACCACCGCTAAACCCGGCGGCTGACGCGACCACCGCTAAACCCGGCGGCTAAGGGGCCGGGTCAGAACATCCTGCTAACGAGGGGCCGGGTCAGAACAATCTGCTAACGAGGGGCTGGGTAATAACATACAGGTTACAAGATGTCTACAGACTGCCTGATATTGTGTTGACGATAAGCAATAGGGATGACTGGATCATTGATTTCTATGAGGAGTTGGAAAGATGATGATGATGATGATCATGATGGTAATGATGATGACTGTGGGGGAGCAGGGAGTGGAAGATGCAGGAGACGATAATGATGATGATGATGATGATGATGATGATGATGGTAATGATGATGACTGTGGGGGAGCAGGGAGTGGAAGATGCAGGAGACGATAATGATGATGATGATGATGATGACGATAATGATGATGATGATGATGATGCTTGAAAGCCAGCCATAGTAACCCCCTCCCCTCTACAGCAGGTCCCGGTAGCCAACGGAACAGCCTCCACCTCCCCCTGCTCCTCAGCCAAGTGTGAGGTGAAGTTGGAGCTGGCCTTCGAGTACCTGATGAGCAAAGACCGTCTCCAGTGGGTCACCATCACCAGCCCACAGGTCAGAGGTCAGGGGTCAGTCTGGGGGTCACATAGTTTGTGACTACTGCTAATAAATGAAATCCAGTGTCTCTAGAGTTACTGTTTGTGTCTCTTGTATCTAAAGCCCTGGTTTGTGTCTTCAGGCAATCATGATGAGCATCTGTCTACAGTCGATGGTTGATGAGCTGATGGTCAAGAAATCAGGAGGCAGCATCAAGAAGGTGTGTGTCTGTCTGTCTGTCTGTGTGCCTTTGTGTGTCATTTTCCTGAGTGTGTGTGTGTGTGTTATCTCTGACAGATGCTGAGGAAACGTCCCAACGGCTCCCTCCACCGATCTGAAAGTCAGCAAGCTGTGAAATCTCCCCCTCTACTGGTGAGACACAGAACTGCACGGGGCTTTGATCATAAAAATAGGCATTTTGTTAGCTTGAAATCCGGAACCTGTTTCGTGCTAACATTCCACTCCTTGTACTCCGTGTCATACCAAACATTTGGCTTGACAAGAAGTGGAATTATAGCTAAACAGACTGGAACCCAGGCTAACAGTTGGCTGTTTGAATTGGAAGGAGCGGGTGTTTGGTTTTAATGTTTTGTATTATAGCTATACAGACTGGAACCCAGGCTAACAGTTGGCTGTTTGAAGTGGAAGGATCGGGTGTTTAGTATTATAGCTATACAGACTGGAACCCAGGCTAGCGGGTGTTTGGTTTTAATGTTTCGTATTATAGCTATACAGACTGGAACCCAGGCTAACAGTTGGGTTTAGTTTTAACGTTTCCTATTGGAACGTTCACAATACATTTCATCTCGATATTCTGGTGTCACTCAGGCAGTTTAGAGTTTTGATTGGGGACTTATTTGTGGAGGAATGTAACTGTTTTTCTGGGTGATTTGTGCTTCCAATGACAACTGTTTTTATATTTTAATGTAGATATCTATCTATATAGATGACAATTTTTTATATATATATGTGTGTGTGTGTGTGTGTGTGTAAAAATACAAAAACACAGTCATGGGAAGCACAAATAAAACATCACAAATAACCCATATCTATAGATAGATCTATAGATGTAGATAGGAAAGGTTTGGGTATTATGTGTATATTTCTGGTGTGTGTAGTATGTAGGGTGCATTTGTAAGGGTGCAATATGTCTTCCCTGTTAAAATAAAACACGTTTTGAGATGTTTGACATTGTTTTTCCGTCTTGTCCTCTGCAGGACTCCCCTGACCCAGACCGAGAACAGATAGTCAAACTCTCAGTGAGTAACGCTTCTGCTTTGATCTCCAAAAGCCTTGGGTTGAATGTTGAGGCCAAAAATTACATATAGAATCGTCATTAACAATGAATCGTTCATTATCAGTGAATCAGAATCATCATTAAGTGAATCAGAACCGTTCATTATCAGTGAATTAGAATCACCATAAACAGTGAATCAGAGGATATGTATAGAGTCTGCATTAGGTGTCTGTTGCTCTTCTCTCTCCATATCTCCTCTCAGACCAAGCTGAGCTCTGTGTCACTCAGAGGGATCAGCGCCTCCAACTCGGCCAACGACGTCAGCGGCAACGGTTTCCATGGCAACTACGCCTTTGAGGGGATCGGGGACGATGACCTGTAATATTCCAACCCTCCTCCTCCTCATCATCCTTCCCCATGACTAACGCGGACCCGCAAAGATTCCAAGCCGAGCTGAGCAGAAATGAGTTCGTCTGGTTCCTGATTGTAGCCCTTCCCCGAGGGTCCGCTACCAACCATATCTTCTTGTTCTATCCTCTTCCTAAAAGGCCGCATCCTCAAGGACACCCTGTTTACTTACGCAGCGCGGCACTTTTTAATGCAGAGTCCTGTTGGCCATTTGGGACACAGCCAAAACGGCCATCTATCTCAGTGGTTTTCCCCAACCTTTTTTTGAACCGTGGCACACTTTAATGGGAGATTTAAAATAAAAATAATTTGGCACGCCTAAAATATCCCTATTAATTAGTTTTTAGTGGTAATGACCTCCATCTGATCTGAAACATACTGCAAATCATATATTTTCTGTGACAAATGTGTTTTAATAGGGTTAATTTGAACTGTTCTCATAGTTCCTTACTTATGATGGTTAATTTGTTTGTACCCCTTTAAGAGAACTCATGACTCTGCACTATATTTTGTAGTATTTCTTGCTGGTTAAATAGGTCTTTAATTGTTAAAGGTTTAAGCTACAGACTAGTGGTTTTCTGCATTGTAGAAGTGCAAACACAGACACCAAGCCATGCTCCATAAGAAATGACTGACTTTGGCTAAGCCAAATCAGACTTGCCTGTACTAATGGTTTTCACGGCCCATTCTCTCGTTCATCAATCAACTCAATGTTTCTCCTATGTTCTTAATAAATGTCAATAATATTTAGAGAAAAAAAATCGCAAACTCGCAGTCTTAAGCTGGAAGTGGTTTAAACGAGGACATCGCAACTGTCATTTTGAACGTGCTATTATTAGCATAAGAATGGCTGTTTTGCACTTCTTGACCATATTCTGGACCATGTCGCAGTCTATATAGATTTACGTTGTTCTGTAAAAAAATGAGGACATTCCGTAATTCTAAAAGGAGCCTCGTCTTCATCCCAAAGTGTCATTCTAAGTGTATTTTTTGTGTTTTCTTTTAGTGTGTTGATTCTGTCACATCAGCAATCCAAGGTACAAACCAGATAACGGATTTTGTAAAAAGGGTGTCAGATCTCTCGCTCTCAGAGCTGGGTCTTCTTTATTTTTGACAACCGAGACGAGACAGAAGTCAGGCAGAAAGGCTTTTAACACAGTGACAATGAAAGCTGGTTAACCAATGAGCCGTATCTGTTTAGAAGTGTGGAAAATAAGTTGTGTTATTCATTTGGAGTTACTGCTTAGTGATACTACTTATACACACAATATAACTGTTCAAATTTGCCAAAAATAGTTTTTCAGGAACTTATTTTGAAGGGTGTATTTGTGTTATTGATCTCCCCTATTATTCACACCAGCGCTGTGGTAGTGAAGGTTGGTGACTACAATGCTCATGCATATTTCCTGTAAGATTATAATTTAACGCCTTCATTTTGCCTGTTGCCTCTAGTCCACCAAAATCCAGTGTTGGGTTGCCATTGGTCAATTTACCAACCATGTTTCAGCCTTAGCTAATGGGAGCTCGCCAGATAGATCCTTGCAGAAGGAGACGTTGTTTGATTGGTCGGTCGGTTCGGCTTGCACTTCCCGAACCAATCATTTTTGCACAGTATTATGCCGCGTTCACGTACTACTGGGAATTAGGAAACTCTGAAATGTCTGACTTGGTTGTAGTTATACACGTGTTGCGTTCAACCAGTTAGCAAGTCGGACTTTTCAGACTAGAACTTGAATGTGGCAATACAGATGGACGACGGATATTTATTAAGTAATGTGGAGCACGAAAAACGTCATGGGCTTAGTCTCAAATGGCACCCTATTCCCTATATAGGGCACTACTTTTGACCAGGGCCCATAACCACCCTATTCCCTATATAGGGCACTACTTTTGACCAGCGGTATAGGGAATAGGATGCCTTTTGGGACGTAGCCATAGAACATTTCCAAGGGGTTGTGAAACTCCATCTGTGATTTCCTCATTTTTTTTCTTTCCCGTTTTTTGTTTCAGCCAATTTTTTAAGGTGTCTCCTAAAAGCCAAAATTATAGTTTACTAAAGCATTTTGCACAAAATAATATCCGTATCATCCATAGTTTATTACAGAGCCATATATTTAGAGACTTAGGCCAAATACTATAATGTTATATATTGTTATAATTCTAGACCTTCAGGTACATAGCAGTGTATAAATATTCCCCATGTAACGTTAATGGGGTTCTAACATGGCTGGTATAGAATGTTGTAGTGTCATGTTAATGGGGTTCTAACATGAATGTTATAGAATGTTGTAGTGTCATGTTAATGGGGTTCTAACATGAATGTTATAGAATGTTGTAGTGTCATGTTAATGGGGTTCTAACATGAATGTTATAGAATGTTGTAGTGTCATGTTAATGGGGTTCTAACATGAATGTTATAGAATGTTGTAGTGTCATGTTAATGGGGTTCTAACATGAATGTTATAGAATGTTGTAGTGTCATGTTAATGGGGTTCTAACATGAATGTTATAGAATGTTGTAGTGTCATGTTAATGTGTTCTAACATGGCTGCTATAGAATGTTGTAGTGTCATGTTAATGGGGTTCTAACATGGCTGCTATAGAATGTTGTAGTGTCATGTTAATGGGGTTCTAACATGGCTGCTATAGAATGTTGTAGTGTCATGTTAATGAGGTTCTGACATGGCTGTTATAGAATGTTGTAGTGTCATGTTAATGGGGTTCTAACATGGCTGTTATAGAATATTGTAGTGTCATGTTAATGGGGTTCTAACATGAATGTTATAGAGTGTTGTAGTGTCATGTTAATGGAGTTCTAACATGGCTGTTATAGAATGTTGTAGTGTCATGTTAATGGGGTTCTAACATGGCTGGTATAGAATGTTGTAGTGTCATGTTAATGGGGTTCTAACATGGCTGTTATAGAATGTTGTAGTGTCATGTTAATGGAGTTCTAACATGGCTGTTATAGAATGTTGTAGTGTCATGTTAATGGGGTTCTAACATGGCTGTTATAGAATGTTGTAGTGTCATGTTAATGGGGTTCTAACATGGCTGTTATAGAGTCATATTAATGGGGTTCTAACATGGCTGTTATAGAATGTTGTAGTGTCATGTTAATGGAGTTCTAACATGGCTGTTATAGAATGTTGTAGTGTCATGTTAATGGGGTTCTAACATGGCTGTTATAGAATGTTGTAGTGTCATGTTAATGGGGTTCTAACATGGCTGTTATAGAGTCATATTAATGGGGTTCTAACATGGCTGTTATAGAGTCATGCTAATGGGGTCCTAACATGGCTGTTATAGAATGTTGTAGTGTCATGTTAATGCATCATAATGCTCATTCTGGACATTCTATTCCCCATTCAGTGTTAATGGGGTTCTAACATGGCTGTTATAGAATGTTGTAGTGTCATGTTAATGGGGTTCTAACATGGCTGTTATAGAATGTTGTAGTGTCATGTTAATGGGGTTCTAACATGGCGTAGTGTCATGTTAATGGGGTTCTAACATGGCTGTTATAGAATGTTGTAGTGTCATGTTAATGGGGTTCTAACATGGCTGTTATAGAATGTTGTAGTGTCATGTTAATGGGGTTCTAACATGGCGTAGTGTCATGTTAATGGGGTTCTAACATGGCTGTTATAGAATGTTGTAGTGTCATGTTAATGGGGTTCTAACATGGCTGTTATAGAATGTTGTAGTGTCATGTTAATGGGGTTCTAACATGGCTGTTATAGAGTCATATTAATGGGGTTCTAACATGGCTGTTATAGAGTCATATTAATGGGGTTCTAACATGGCTGCTATAGAATGTTGTAGTGTCATGTTAATGGGGTTCTAACATGGCTGCTATAGAATGTTGTAGTGTCATGTTAATGGGGTTCTAACATGGCTGTTATAGAGTCATATTAATGGGGTTCTAACATGGCTGTTATAGAATGTTGTAGTGTCATGTTAATGCATCATAATGCTCATTCTGGACATTCTATTCCCCATTCAGTGTTAATGGGGTTCTAACATGGCTGCCATAGAGTCACCCTCAGTGTCCCAACTTTCTAAACACATGGCTCTGATTTATTGTAATCAAAAGTATTCTAAGATTAGATTAAAAAGTAAATTTATCATTGTTTACAGACTTGTTGGGGGAAATTAGTTAAATCCCACGTCTGATTTGTTGTCTTATTTTGAAGAACAAAGTTTTTTTGGGGGGGGGGTTGTGGAACATTTTGTTGGGTTCATTTGGTAAATTTCGATGTATTATTTGGAAATAAAGAATGTGGCAATCATCTCAGAGAAGATTATGTACTTTCATCACAGAGTTAAAACTGAGATTAGTCTGTAGGAATAAAAACATGTGTTCTCTGAAGTGATTCCCATTTGTAAGCTTCAACATAACCACCAGGCTTTTCCCTCTTGTTGACTTGTGGTAACAGACCAGAATAAACAACCAACTAGTGGAAGCTACAGGAAGATAGCCTGGTCCAAACCCTATGGTCATTGAGCTATACAGCACAAACAGATCTGGGAGGACCAGGCTAAGAGGAGAATGCTGAATCAAATGGCATCTCAACGGCAAGTAAATGAATGCAAACCTATTGACTGTGCTCTTATAGGTCAGCTAGAATGGATGTTCTAATGTAAAGAATGATGTTCGATCATTTCCTAAATGGCACCCTTAAGTATCCCCTATCTAGTGCACTACTTTTGACCAGAGACCGATGGGGCCTGGTAGAAAGTAGTGCACTAGATAGGGGATATGATGCCATTTGCAATGGGGCCTGGTAGAAAGTAGTGCACTAGATAGGGGATATGATGCAATGGGGCCTGGTAGAAAGTAGTGCACTAGATAGGGGATATGATGCAATGGGGCCTGGTAGAAAGTAGTGCACTAGATAGGGGATATGATGCCATTTGAGACACACACATTTAAATGTTTATCTCGTGTGTCAGAGGCTACGATACTCTGAGTCCCAAATGGAGCCCTATATAGTTAGTGCACTACTTTTGACCAGAGCCCTATTATAATAAACCATTCAGAGTATCAATATGAGGCCTATCAGGACGAGTGTCTGTTGTCATTGCTGTATTATACTGTTAAAGAACAAATAAAATGTATAGTTGCCAAATTCTAACAACAAGTGTCAGTGTTTATTAGCCTGGAATGTTGGGGCCAATTACTTTGAACACGAACGCAATCCCCGCCGCGTCAAGTACAATATAGGCCTTTTGATATGAATCACGGGCTAGTTCTGACTTGAGAGAATGATGCCCTCCTGTGTCAGTCATGGGGAAATGTCTCTGGTTACTTCAGTCAGAAGGACCAAGGAGCATAAAGAAAGTACAAGAGCAGTCTAATCTCACACTGAGTGAACAGAGTCCATGTTTATTTCAAAATACTTAAGGCAATTATGAAGCCACTGCATAAGAACAATAGTAATTCACGGTCCTCGTATATAACACACTTAAAGGAGAGATTCCCCCATTTTGATTTTTTTTGTGTGCATCTGAGCGATGTTCTTTGACTCAACTTGAATAACTCCGATACGCACAAGAACAATGACATTCAAAAATGAGTGAATCTTTCCTTTTTTAAATCGCTACACACGAGACATGGCTGTAATTCTGCCAAGGGTTGGGATTGAACTTTTTAAATTATCATGGTTTTTAAATTAACAGAAAATTTGAAGTTTCATTTTACTGCCTGAATTGAAATGGGACTAAAAACAAACAGTTTCTATTGGACAAATTCAGGTAGGTGGAAACGTTTTGCAACAGAATGAATACACCCGTTTCCTACATACACAGAACAATTCCCTACACTAAACATGGTGCTTCAAACTATTTTCCATCATTTCGTTTTAAAACTACATTTTTTTTATTTATTTTTTTACTGCATATAATAGTAGTAATTCACTTGATAAGATTTGTAAAGTTCATGGTCCTCGTATATTTGTCCCATTTTATAACAAACTTAATGCCACTGAAAACGTCACATTCTTTGAGATGGGGGGGGGGGAACAAAGTTTATATATCATAAAAAAATATGCACTTCTAATGAGGAAATACAATCACATGAAATTAAAAAGCTATATATACTTAGTTCACACTAATCAGATCATGCTTCAACTTTACACGTCGTCTTGGGTTCCGTCTCAAATGGCACCCGCTTCCCTTTATAGTGCACTGTTTAAACAGGGCCCATAAGGAGCCATTCCCTTTATAGTGCACTGTTTAAACAGGAGCCATTCCCTTTATAGTGCACTGTTTAAACAGGGCCCATAAGGAGCCATTCCCTTTATAGTGCACTGTTTAAACAGGGCCCATAAGGAGCCATTCCCTTTATAGTGCACTGTTTAAACAGGAGCCATTCCCTTTATAGTGCACTGTTTAAACAGGGCCCATAAGGAGCCATTCCCTTTATAGTGCACTGTTTAAACAGGGCCCATAAGGAGCCATTCCCTTTATAGTGCACTGTTTAAACAGGAGCCATTCCCTTTATAGTGCACTGTTTAAACAGGGCCCATAAGGAGCCATTCCCTTTATAGTGCACTGTTTAAACAGGGCCCATAAGGAGCCATTCCCTTTATAGTGCACTGTTTAAACAGGGCCCATAAGGAGCCATTCCCTTTATAGTGCACTGTTTAAACAGGGCCCATAAGGAGCCATTCCCTTTATAGTGCACTGTTTAAACAGGGCCCATAGGGAGCCATTCCCTTTATAGTGCACTGTTTAAACAGGAACCATAGGGAGCCATTACCTTTATAGTGCACTGTTTAAACAGGGCCCATTTGGGATGTTTTCTTGCTTCAAGTAAAAACAGACAGAAGGACGTAACAATGGGATAACTTCACAGTTAATATGATCACAGCGAGCGTTTCCAAAGCAACACACTACACTAGCCTGGTCCCAGATCTGTTTGTGCTGTCTTGACAACTCCTATGGTCATTGACTGTAGTAGTTGGTTATGAAGAAAAGCACAAACAGATCTGGGATTAGGCTAAATCCACACCGTTAGAGCACCTTAGGCCAGGTTCAGTAGCCAAACGCTACAGATAGAAATACCATGAATAGAGCCGACATGATTCCTTATTCTACATTCCTACCTGAACGTTCCAAGACATTGTGTCCTGCTGAACGTGCCCCACGAAGTAACAGTAGGTGGGTTATTACGGGGACTGAGGTGGGTTATTACGGGGACAGAGGGGGGATTGAGGTGGGTTATTACGGGGAGAAGGGGGATTGAGGTGGGTTATTACGGGGAGAAGGGGGATTGAGGTGGGTTATTACAGGGAGAGGGGGGATTGAGGTGGGTTATTACGGGGAGAGAAGGGGGATTGAGGTGGGTTATTACGGGGAGAGAAGGAGGATTGAGGTGGGTTATTACGGGGAGAGAAGGGGGATTGAGGTGGGTTATTACGGGGAGAGAAGGAGGATTGAGGTGGGTTATTACGGGGAGAGAAGGGGGATTGAGGTGGGTTATTACGGGGAGAGAAGGGGGATTGAGGTGGGTTATTACGGGGAGAGAAGGAGGATTGAGGTGGGTTATTACGGGGAGAGAAGGAGGATTGAGGTGGGTTATTACGGGGAGAGAAGGGGGATTGAGGTGGGTTATTACGGGGAGAGGGGGGATTGAGGTGGGTTATTACGGGGAGAGAAGGGGGATTGAGGTGGGTTATTACGGGGATTGAGGTGGGTTATTACGGGGATTGAGGTGGGTTATTACGGGGAGAGAAGGGGGATTGAGGTGGGTTATTACGGGGAGAGGGGGGATTGAGGTGGGTTATTACGGGGAGAGAGGGGGGATTGAGGTGGGTTATTACGGGGAGAGGGGGGATTGAGGTGGGTTATTATGGGGAGAGGGGGGGTTGAGGTGGGTTATTATGGGGAGAGGGGGGGTTGAGGTGGGTTATTATGGGGAGAGAAGGGGGATTGAGGTGGGTTATTACGGGGAGAGAAGGGGGATTGAGGTGGGTTATTACGGGGAGAGAGGGGGGATTGAGGTGGGTTATTACGGGGAGAGAGGGGGGATTGAGGTGGGTTATTACGGGGAGAGAAGGGGGATTGAGGTGGGTTATTACGGGAGAGAGGGGGGATTGAGGTGGGTTATTACGGGGGAGGGGGGATTGAGGTGGGTTATTACGGGGGAGGGGGGATTGAGGTGGGTTATTACGGGGAGAGAAGGGGGATTGAGGTGGGTTATTACGGGGAGAGAGGGGGGATTGAGGTGGGTTATTACGGGGATTGAGGTGGGTTATTACGGGGAGAGAAGGGGGATTGAGGTGGGTTATTACGGGGAGAGAGGGGGGAATTGAGGTGGGTTATTACGGGGATTGAGGTGGGTTATTACGGGGAGAAGGGGGGATTGTGGTGGGTTATTACGGGGAGAGAAGGGGGTTTGAGGTGGGTTATTTCGGGGAGAGAAGGGGGATTGAGGTGGGTTATTACGGCGGAGGGGGGATTGAGGTGGGTTATTACGGGGAGAGAAGGGGGATTGAGGTGGGTTATTACGGGGAGAAGGGGGGGTTGAGGTGGGTTATTACGGGGAGAGAAGGGGGATTGAGGTGGGTTATTACGGGGAGAGAAGGGGGATTGAGGTGGGTTATTACGGGGAGAGAGGGGGGATTGAGGTGGGTTATTACGGGGAGAGGGGGGATTGAGGTGGGTTATTACGGGGAGAGAAGGGGGATTGAGGTGGGTTATTACGGGGAGAGAGGGGGGATTGAGGTGGGTTATTACGGGGAGAGAAGGAGGATTGAGGTGGGTTATTACGGGGAGAGAAGGGGGATTGAGGTGGGTTATTACGGGGAGAGAAGGAGGATTGAGGTGGGTTATTACGGGGAGAGAAGGGGGATTGAGGTGGGTTATTACGGGGAGAGAAGGGGGATTGAGGTGGGTTATTACGGGGAGAGAAGGAGGATTGAGGTGGGTTATTACGGGGAGAGAAGGAGGATTGAGGTGGGTTATTACGGGGAGAGAAGGGGGATTGAGGTGGGTTATTACGGGGAGAGGGGGGATTGAGGTGGGTTATTACGGGGAGAGAAGGGGGATTGAGGTGGGTTATTACGGGGATTGAGGTGGGTTATTACGGGGATTGAGGTGGGTTATTACGGGGAGAGAAGGGGGATTGAGGTGGGTTATTACGGGGAGAGGGGGGATTGAGGTGGGTTATTACGGGGAGAGAGGGGGGATTGAGGTGGGTTATTACGGGGAGAGGGGGGATTGAGGTGGGTTATTATGGGGAGAGGGGGGGTTGAGGTGGGTTATTATGGGGAGAGGGGGGGTTGAGGTGGGTTATTATGGGGAGAGAAGGGGGATTGAGGTGGGTTATTACGGGGAGAGAAGGGGGATTGAGGTGGGTTATTACGGGGAGAGAGGGGGGATTGAGGTGGGTTATTACGGGGAGAGAGGGGGGATTGAGGTGGGTTATTACGGGGAGAGAGGGGGGATTGAGGTGGGTTATTACGGGAGAGAGGGGGGATTGAGGTGGGTTATTACGGGGGAGGGGGGATTGAGGTGGGTTATTACGGGGGAGGGGGGATTGAGGTGGGTTATTACGGGGAGAGAAGGGGGATTGAGGTGGGTTATTACGGGGAGAGAGGGGGGATTGAGGTGGGTTATTACGGGGATTGAGGTGGGTTATTACGGGGAGAGAAGGGGGATTGAGGTGGGTTATTACGGGGAGAGAGGGGGGAATTGAGGTGGGTTATTACGGGGATTGAGGTGGGTTATTACGGGGAGAAGGGGGGATTGAGGTGGGTTATTACGGGGAGAGAAGGGGGTTTGAGGTGGGTTATTTCGGGGAGAGAAGGGGGATTGAGGTGGGTTATTACGGCGGAGGGGGGATTGAGGTGGGTTATTACGGGGAGAGAAGGGGGATTGAGGTGGGTTATTACGGGGAGAAGGGGGGGTTGAGGTGGGTTATTACGGGGAGAGAAGGGGGATTGAGGTGGGTTATTACGGGGAGAGAAGGGGGATTGAGGTGGGTTATTACGGGGAGAGAGGGGGGATTGAGGTGGGTTATTACGGGGAGAGAAGGGGGATTGAGGTGGGTTATTACGGGGAGAGAGGGGGGATTGAGGTGGGTTATTACGGGGAGAGGGGGGATTGAGGTGGGTTATTACGGGGAGAGAAGGGGGATTGAGGTGGGTTATTACGGGGAGAAGGGGGGGTTGAGGTGGGTTATTACGGGGAGAGAAGGGGGATTGAGGTGGGTTATTACGGGGAGAGAAGGGGGATTGAGGTGGGTTATTACGGGGAGAGAGGGGGGATTGAGGTGGGTTATTACGGGGAGAGGGGGGATTGAGGTGGGTTATTACGGGGAGAGAAGGGGGATTGAGGTGGGTTATTACGGGGAGAGAGGGGGGATTGAGGTGGGTTATTACGGGGAGAGGGGGGATTGAGGTGGGTTATTACGGGGAGAGGGGGGATTGAGGTGGGTTATTATGGGGAGAGGGGGGGTTGAGGTGGGTTATTACGGGGAGAGAAGGGGGATTGAGGTGGGTTATTATGGGGAGAGAAGGGAGATTGAGGTGGGTTATTACAGGGAGGGGGGGATTGAGGTGGGTTATGGGGAGAGGGGGGGTTGAGGTGGGTTATTACGGGGAGAGAAGGGGGATTGAGGTGGGTTATTACGGGGAGAGAAGGGGGATTGAGGTGGGTTATTACGGGGAGAGGGGGGATTGAGGTGGGTTATTACGGGGAGAGGGGGGATTGCGGTGGGTTATTACGGGGAGAGAAGGGGGATTGAGGTGGGTTATTACGGGGAGAGAAGGGGGATTGAGGTGGGTTATTACGGGGAGAGAAGGAGGATTGAGGTGGGTTATTACGGGGAGAGAAGGGGGATTGAGGTGGGTTATTACGGGGAGAGAAGGGGTATTGAGGTGGGTTATTACGGGGAGAGGGGGGATTGAGGTGGGTTATTACGGGGAGAGGGGGGATTGAGGTGGGTTATTACGGGGAGAGGGGGGATTGAGGTGGGTTATTACGGGGAGAGAAGGGGGATTGAGGTGGGTTATTACGGGGATTGAGGTGGGTTATTACGGGGATTGAGGTGGGTTATTACGGGGAGAGAGGGGGGATTGAGGTGGGTTATTACGGGGAGAGAGGGGGGATTGAGGTGGGTTATTACGGGGAGAGAAGGGGGATTGAGGTGGGTTATTACGGGGAGAGAAGGGGGATTGAGGTGGGTTATTACGGGGGAGGGGGGATTGAGGTGGGTTATTACGGGGATTGAGGTGGGTTATTACGGGGATTGAGGTGGGTTATTACGGGGAGAGAGGGGGGATTGAGGTGGGTTATTACGGGGATTGAGGTGGGTTATTACGGGGAGAGAAGGGGGATTGAGGTGGGTTATTACGGGGAGAGAGGGGGGATTGAGGTGGGTTATTACGGGGATTGAGGTGGGTTATTACGGGGAGAAGGGGGGGTTGAGGTGGGTTATTACGGGGAGAGAGGGGGGATTGAGGTGGGTTATTACGGGGATTGAGGTGGGTTATTACGGGGAGAAGGGGGGTTGAGGTGGGTTATTATGGGGAGAGGGGGGGTTGAGGTGGGTTATTATGGGGAGAGGGGGGGTTGAGGTGGGTTATTACGGGGAGAGAAGGGGGATTGAGGTGGGTTATTACAGGGAGAGAAGGGGGATTGAGGTGGGTTATTATGGGGAGGGTTATGGGGAGAGGGCGGGTTGAGGTGGGTTATTACGGGGAGAGAGGGGGGATTGGGGAGGGTTATGGGGAGAGGGGGGGTTGAGGTGGGTTATTACGGGGAGAGAGGGGGGATTGAGGTGGGTTATTACGGGGAGAGGGGGGGTTATTACGGGGAGAGGGGGGGTTGAGGTGGGTTATTACGGGGAGAGGGGGGGTTGAGGTGTGTTATTACGGGGAGAGAAGGGGGATTGAGGTGGGTTATTACGGGGAGAGAAGGGGGATTGAGGTGGGTTATTACGGGGAGAGAGGGGGGATTGAGGTGGGTTATTACGGGGATTGAGGTGGGTTATTACGGGGAGAAGGGGGGATTGAGGTGGGTTATTACGGGGAGAGAAGGGGGTTTGAGGTGGGTTATTACGGGGAGAGAAGGGGGATTGAGGTGGGTTATTACGGGGGAGGGGGGGATTGAGGTGGATTATTACGGGGAGAGAAGGGGGATTGAGGTGGGTTATTACGGGGAGAAGGGGGTATTGAGGTGGGTTATTACGGGGAGAAGGGGGGATTGAGGTGGGTTATTATGGGGAGAGAGGGGGGATTGAGGTGGGTTATTACGGGGAGAGAGGGGGGATTGAGGTGGGTTATTACGGGGAGAGAGGGGGGATTGAGGTGGGTTATTACGGGGAGAGAGGGGGGATTGAGGTGGGTTATTACGGGGAGAGAGGGGGGATTGAGGTGGCTTATTACGGGGAGAGAGGGGGGATTGAGGTGGGTTATTACGGGGAGAGGGGGGATTGAGGTGGGTTATTACGGGGAGAGGGGGGGTTGAGGTGGGTTATTACGGGGAGAGGGGGGGTTGAGGTGGGTTATTACGGGGAGAGGGGGGGTTGAGGTGGGTTATTACAGGGAGAGGGGGGGTTGAGGTGGGTTATTACGGGGAGAGAAGGGGGATTGAGGTGGGTTATTACAGGGAGGGGGGATTGAGGTGGGTTATTACGGGGAGGGGGGGGTTGAGGTGGGTTATTATGGGGAGAGGGGGGGTTGAGGTGGGTTATTATGGGGAGAGGGGGGGTTGAGGTGGGTTATTATGGGGAGAGGGGGGGTTGAGGTGGGTTATTATGGGGAGAGGGGGGGTTGAGGTGGGTTATTACGGGGAGAGAAGGGGGATTGAGGTGGGTTATTACAGGGAGAGAAGGGGGATTGAGGTGGGTTATTATGGGGAGGGTTATGGGGAGAGGGGGGGTTGAGGGGGGTTATTACGGGGAGAGGGGGGGTTGAGGTGGGTTATTACGGGGAGAGGGGGGGTTGAGGTGGGTTATTACGGGGAGAGAAGGGGGATTGAGGTGGGTTATTACGGGGAGAGAAGGGGGATTGAGGTGGGTTATTACGGGGAGAGAAGGGGGATTGAGGTGGGTTATTACGGGGAGAGAGGGGGGATAGAGGTGGGTTATTACGGGGAGAGGGGGGATTGAGGTGGGTTATTACGGGGAGAGGGGGGATTGAGGTGGGTTATTATGGGGAGAGGGGGGGTTGAGGTGGGTTATTATGGGGAGAGAAGGGGGATTGAGGTGGGTTATTATGGGGAGAGAAGGGGGATTGAGGTGGGTTATTACAGGGAGGGGGGGGGATTGAGGTGGGTTATGGGGAGAGGGGGGGTTGAGGTGGGTTATTATGGGGAGAGGGGGGGTTGAGGTGGGTTATTACGGGGAGAGAAGGGGGATTGAGGTGGGTTATTACAGGGAGAGAAGGGGGATTGAGGTGGGTTATTATGGGGAGGGGGGGGATTATGGGGAGAGGGGGGGTTGAGGTGGGTTATTACGGGGAGAGAGGGGGGATTGAGGTGGGTTATTACGGGGAGAGAGTGGGGATTGAGGTGGGTTATTGCGGGGAGAGAAGGGGGATTGAGGTGGGTTATTACGGGGGAGGGGGGATTGAGGTGGGTTATTACGGGGAGAGAAGGGGGATTGAGGTGGGTTATTACGGGGAGAGAAGGGGGATTGAGGTGGGTTATTACGGGGAGAGAAGGGGGATTGAGGTGGGTTATTACGGGGAGAAGGGGGGATTGAGGTGGGTTATTACGGGGAGAGAAGGGGGATTGAGGTGGGTTATTACGGGGAGAGGGGGGATTGAGGTGGGTTATTACGGGGAGAGGGGGGATTGAGGTGGGTTATTATGGGGAGAGGGGGGGTTGAGGTGGGTTATTATGGGGAGAGAAGGGGGATTGAGGTGGGTTATTATGGGGAGAGAAGGGGGATTGAGGTGGGTTATTACAGGGAGGGGGGGGATTGAGGTGGGTTATGGGGAGAGGGGGGGTTGAGGTGGGTTATTATGGGGAGAGGGGGGGTTGAGGTGGGTTATTACGGGGAGAGAAGGGGGATTGAGGTGGGTTATTACAGGGAGAGAAGGGGGATTGAGGTGGGTTATTATGGGGAGGGGGGGGATTATGGGGAGAGGGGGGGTTGAGGTGGGTTATTACGGGGAGAGAGGGGGGTTATTACGGGGAGAGAGTGGGGATTGAGGTGGGTTATTGCGGGGAGAGAAGGGGGATTGAGGTGGGTTATTACGGGGGAGGGGGGATTGAGGTGGGTTATTACGGGGAGAGAAGGGGGATTGAGGTGGGTTATTACGGGGAGAGAAGGGGGATTGAGGTGGGTTATTACGGGGAGAGAAGGGGGATTGAGGTGGGTTATTACGGGGAGAAGGGGGGATTGAGGTGGGTTATTACGGGGAGAGAAGGGGGATTGAGGTGGGTTATTACGGGGAGAGAGGGGGGATTGAGGTGGGTTATTACGGGGAGAGAGGGGGGATTGAGGTGGGGTTTACGGGGAGAAGGGGGGATTGAGGTGGGTTATTACGGGGAGAGAGGGGGGATTGAGGTGGGTTATTACGGGGAGAGAGGGGGGATTGAGGTGGGTTATTACGGGGAGAGAGGGGGGATTGAGGTGGGTTATTACGGGGAGAGAGGGGGGGATTGAGGTGGGTTATTACGGGGAGAGGGGGGATTGAGGTGGGTTATTACGGGGAGAGGGGGGGTTGAGGTGGGTTATTACGGGGAGAGGGGGGGTTGAGGTGGGTTATTACGGGGAGAGGGGGGGTTGAGGTGGGTTATTACAGGGAGGGGGGGGTTGAGGTGGGTTATTACGGGGAGAGGGGGGGTTGAGGTGGGTTATTATGGGGAGAGGGGGGGTTGAGGTGGGTTATTATGGGGAGAGGGGGGGTTGAGGTGGGTTATTATGGGGAGAGGGGGGGTTGAGGTGGGTTATTACGGGGAGAGGGGGGGTTGAGGTGGGTTATTACGGGGCGAGAAGGGGGTTGAGGTGGGTTATTACAGGGAGAGAAGGGGGATTGAGGTGGGTTATTATGGGGAGGGTTATGGGGAGAGGGGGGGTTGAGGTGGGTTATTACGGGGAGAGGGGGGGTTATTACGGGGAGAGGGGGGGTTGAGGTGGGTTATTACGGGGAGAAGGGGGATTGAGGTGGGTTATTACGGGGAGAGAAGGGGGATTGGGGAGGGTTATGGGGAGAGGGGGGGTTGAGGTGGGTTATTACGGGGAGAGGGGGGGTTATTACGGGGAGAGGGGGGGTTGAGGTGGGTTATTACGGGGAGAAGGGGGATTGAGGTGGGTTATTACGGGGAGAGAAGGGGGATTGAGGTGGGTTATTACGGGGAGAGAAGGGGGATTGAGGTGGGTTATTACGGGGAGAGAGGGGGGATTGAGGTGGGTTATTACGGGGAGAGAGGGGGGATTGAGGTGGGTTATTACGGGGAGAGAGGGGGGATTGAGGTGGGTTATTACGGGGAGAGAGGGGGGATTGAGGTGGGTTATTACGGGGAGAGAGGGGGGATTGAGGTGGGTTATTACGGGGAGAGGGGGGATTGAGGTGGGTTATTACGGGGATAGGGGGGATTGAGGTGGGTTATTACGGGGAGAGGGGGGGTTGAGGTGGGTTATTACGGGGAGAGAAGGGGGGTTGAGGTGGGTTATTACGGGGAGAGAAGGGGGATTGAGGTGGGTTATTACGGGGAGAGAAGGGGGATTGAGGTGGGTTATTACGGGGAGAGAAGGGGGATTGAGGTGGGTTATTACGGGGAGAGAAGGGGGATTGAGGTGGGTTATTACGGGGAGAGAAGGGGGATTGAGGTGGGTTATTACAGGGAGGGGGGGGGATTGAGGTGGGTTATGGGGAGAGGGGGGGTTGAGGTGGGTTATTATGGGGAGAGGGGGGGTTGAGGTGGGTTATTACGGGGAGAGAAGGGGGATTGAGGTGGGTTATTACAGGGAGAGAAGGGGGATTGAGGTGGGTTATTATGGGGAGGGGGGGGATTATGGGGAGAGGGGGGGTTGAGGTGGGTTATTACGGGGAGAGAGGGGGGATTGAGGTGGGTTATTACGGGGAGAGAGGGGGGATTGAGGTGGGTTATTACGGGGAGAGAGGGGGGATTGAGGTGGGTTATGGGGAGAGGGGGGGTTGAGGTGGGTTATTATGGGGAGAGGGGGGGTTGAGGTGGGTTATTACGGGGGGAGGGGGGTTGAGGTGGGTTATTACGGGGATTGAGGTGGGTTATCACGGGGAGAGAAGGGGGATTCAGGTGGGTTATTACGGGGAGAGAGGGGGGATTGAGGTGGGTTATTACGGGGAGAGAAGGGGGATTGAGGTGGGTTATTACGGGGATTGAGGTGGGTTATTACGGGGAGAGAAGGGGGATTCAGGTGGGTTATTACGGGGAGAGAGGGGGGATTGAGGTGGGTTATTACGGGGAGAGAGGGGGGATTGAGGTGGGTTATTACGGGGAGAGAGGGGGGATTGAGGTGGGTTATTACGGGGGAGAGGGGGGATTGAGGTGGGTTATTACGGGGAGAGGGGGGATTGAGGTGGGTTATTATGGGGAGAGGGGGGATTGAGGTGGGTTATTATGGGGGGAGGGGGGGTTGAGGTGGGTTATTATGGGGAGAGGGGGGGTTGGGGTGGGTTATTATGGGGAGAGAAGGGGGATTGAGGTGGGTTATTATGGGGAGAGAAGGGGGATTGAGGTGGGTTATTACAGGGAGGGGGGGGATTGAGGTGGGTTGAGGTGGGTTATTATGGGGAGAGGGGGGGTTGAGGTGGGTTATTACGGGGAGAGAAGGGGGATTGAGGTGGGTTATTACAGGGAGAGAAGGGGGATTGAGGTGGGTTATTATGGGGAGGGGGGGGGATTATGGGGAGAGGGGGGGTTGAGGTGGGTTATTACGGGGAGAGAGGGGGGATTGAGGTGGGTTATTACGGGGAGAGGGGGGATTGAGGTGGGTTATTACGGGGAGAGAAGGGGGATTGAGGTGGGTTATGGGGAGAGGGGGGGTTGAGGTGGGTTATTATGGGGAGAGGGGGGGGTTGAGGTGGGTTATTACGGGGGAGGGGGGGTTGAGGTGGGTTATTACGGGGATTGAGGTGGGTTATCACGGGGAGAGAAGGGGGATTCAGGTGGGTTATTACGGGGAGAGAGGGGGGATTGAGGTGGGTTATTACGGGGAGAGAAGGGGGATTGAGGTGGGTTATTACGGGGATTGAGGTGGGTTATTACGGGGAGAGAAGGGGGATTGAGGTGGGTTATTACGGGGAGAGAGGGGGGTTGAGGTGGGTTATTATGGGGAGAGGTGGGTTATTATGGGGAGAGGGGGGGTTGAGGTGGGTTATTACGGGGAGAGGGGGGGTTGAGGTGGGTTATTACGGGGAGAGGGGGGGTTGAGGTGGGTTATTATGGGGAGAGGGGGGGTTGAGGTGGGTTATTACGGGGAGAGAAGGGGGATTGAGGTGGGTTATTACGGGGATTGAGGTGGGTTATTACGGGGAGAGAAGGGGGATTCAGGTGGGTTATTACGGGGAGAGGGGATTGAGGTGGGTTATTACGGGGAGAGGGGGGGTCGAGGTGGGTTATTACGGGGAGAGAGGGGGGGGTTGAGGTGGGTTATTACGGGGAGAGAGGGGGGGGTTGAGGTGGGTTATTACGGGGAGAGAGGGGGGGGTTGAGGTGGGTTATTACGGGGAGAGAGGGGGGGGTTGAGGTGGGTTATTACGGGGAGAGAGGGGGGGGTTGAGGTGGGTTATTACGGGGAGAGAGGGGGGGGTTGAGGTGGGTTATTACGGGGAGAGAGGGGGGGGTTGAGGTGGGTTATTACGGGGAGAGAGGGGGGGGTTGAGGTGGGTTATTACGGGGAGAGAGGGGGGGGGTTGAGGTGGGTTATTACGGGGAGAGAGGGGGGGGTTGAGGTGGGTTATTACGGGGAGAGAGGGGGGGGTTGAGGTGGGTTATTACGGGGAGAGGGGGGGTTGAGGTGGGTTATGGGGAGAGGGGGGGTTGTGGTGGGTTATTACGGGGAGAGAGGGGGGGGTTGAGGTGGGTTATTACGGGGAGAGAGGGGGGTTGAGGTGGGTTATTACGGGGAGAGAGGGGGGGGTTGAGGTGGGTTATTACGGGGAGAGGGGGGGGATTGAGGTGGGTTATTACGGGGAGAGGGGGGGGATTGAGGTGGGTTATGGGGAGAGGGGGGGTTGAGGTGGGTTATTACGGGGAGAGGGGGGGTTGAGGTGGGTTATTACGGGGAGAGAAGGGGGATTGAGGTGGGTTGTGGGGAGAGGGGGGGTTGAGGTGAGTTATGGGGAGAGGGGGGGGTAGAGGAATATAGAAGCTATGGGGGATGAAGTGGAGTCTATAGAGGAGTTGGAATAGCAGATGGGTAAATGGAGTCTATAGAGGGAAAGGGGGATACCTAGTTAATAGGACTGAATTGTGGGTTGTAAGGCGTAAATGAAGTTAGGATATGTAGGGCACTGTTGGTCTGTGTTGGGGGGGAGAACAGCATATGGTGGACAATGCAGGCAGTATTTAGTTGCGGACGTTAAAGTAGAAACCTCTATCCAGTCCATTCGTCTGGCAACACAGCAGCAATCCTCCTTACTTTCTGTCCAAAAAGGCATCAAACACATCCAATCACCATGTTCTAGGATTCTACATAGCAGCTGCAGAAAAATCATTGACAAAAAAAACAAAATGAAAAATCTAGGATTTTGCTGGTAGTTTAGCTGTCATTTCCCAATCTCATGTTCTGTGGTACAACTCTGTTCCTATCTGGACATATACTGCATCACCGTCTCTTCCTCTTTCCTCTGCGGCTGTCCCGCCACCCTTTCTTCTTCCTCTTCCTCACCCTCATCTTCCTCGTGGGCGGCGCCGGACATCTGAACTTTGACCCATCCGTCGGTGGCGAGGCCATGTTTCTTCTGGTGTCGTTTGTAGTTGTCCCAGTGTCCCGTGGTGTATCCACATTGCTGGCACTTATAAGGCTTCTCTCCCGTGTGTCTCAGCATGTGTCTCTTCAGATTCATACTCTGGTTACAGCTGTAGCTACACACTGCGCACTGGAACGGCTTGGCGCCCGAGTGGACCCGCTGGTGGCGTTTTAAGTTAGCCAGGTTCCCACAGGCGTAGTCACACAGGTGGCACTTGTACGGCTTTTCGCCCGTGTGCACGCGGTGGTGGCGTTTCAGGTTGTCGAAGTGGGCGGAGGCGTAGTCGCACTGAGGGCACTTGTACGGCTTCTCTCCGCTGTGCGTCTTCATGTGTCGCGCCAGGTGGTTGGGGTAGTGGGTGAGGAAGGGACAGGCGCTGCAGGTGTAGACCTTATCCCCACGCTCCCCGGGGCTGTTGGGGCCAGATGACTCCTTGGTCAGCATGTCCAGGGTGCATTTGGCACAGATCTGCGCAGTGGAACCATCCTCATCCTCCAGGGGGATACCACAGAGACGACAGGTAAAGGGGAAGAGCAGAGGAAGGAGAGAGTCTCTGTGTGTGTCCTCTGACTTCACTCCCACCACAGCTCTGACTCCAGGCCTAGTCCCAGTCATACACCTTCCTAAAGTCCCAGCCCCGACCCTAGCCCCAAGTCCAGGCCCCTCAATAAGTCTTGGGGGCTGTTGCTCCAGTGGTGGTGGTAACCTTTGTCTGCTGTAGCGTGGCAGGTAGTCTCTGTTGTGGAGGTTTAGATCAGACCTCATCACTTCTGAAATCAGAGCAGAGGTGGGCCAAATTAGTCATCACACACACAGGGTTTTTGTTTACATTTTATAGTGAAGACATCAAAATTATGGAATCATGTCGTAACCAAAAAAAACTTTTTTGTTAAACAAAATTACAATATATTTGAGATTCTTCAAAGTAGCCACCCTTTGCCTCAATGACAGCTTTGCATTCTCTCAACCAGCTAAATGAGGTAGTCACCTGGAATGCATTTTAATTAACAAGTGTGCCTTGTTAAAAGTTCATTTGTGGAATTTCTTTCCTTCTGATTGGCTCAAACACATTAAGTTGTGTTGTGATAAGGTAGGGTTGGTATACAGAAGATAGCCCTATTTGGTAAAAGACCAAGTCCATATTATGGCAAGAACAACTCAAATAAGCAAAGAGAAACAACAGTCCATCATTACTTTAAGACATGAAGGTCAGTCAATGCGGAAGACTAAGAACTTTGAACGTTTCTTCAAGTGCTATGATGAAACTGGCTCTCATGAGGACCGCCACAGGAAGGAAGACCCAGAGTTACATCTGCTGCAGAGGATTAGTTCATTAGAGTTTCCAGCCTCAGAAATCTGCAATTAACTGCACCTCAGACTGGCAGCTTCATAAAATAGTACCCGCAAAACACCAGTCTCAACGTCAACAGTGAAGAGGCGACTCCGTGATGCTGGCCTTTAAAAATTAAAAATCCTACAATGTGATTTTCTGGATTTTTTTCCTCATTTTGTCTGTCATAGTTGAAGTGTACCTATGATGAAAATTACAGGCCTCTCTCATCTTTTTAAGTGGGAGAACTTGCACAATTGGTGGCTGACTAAATACTTTTTTGCCCCACTGTATATGCATATTATTTGTATATTATTTGGATAGAAAACACTCTGAAGTTTCTAAAACTGTTTGAATGATGTCTGTGAGTATAACAGAACTCATATGGCAGGCAAAAACCAACCAGGAAGTGGGACATCTGAGGTTTTAAGTTTTTCAACTCATTGCCTTTAATTTACAGTGGGATATTGGTCATATTGCACTTCCTAAGGCTTCCACTAGATGTCAACAGTCTTTAGAACCTTGTTTGATGCTTCTACTGTGAAGGAGGGGGTGAGGTGAGGGCTCTGAGTCAGGGCTCTGGCAGAGTGCCATGAGCTGACAACGCGCGTTCACGTGATAGTTAGACCTGCGTTCCATCGCATTTCTACAGACAAAGGAATTCTCCGGTTGGAACATTATTGAAGATTTATGTTAAAAACATCCTAAAGATTGATTCTATACTTCGTTTGACATGTTTCTACGGACTGTAATATGAACTTTCGCATGGAGTTTGGATTGTGTACTGAACGTGCGAACAAAAAGGAGGTATTTGGACATAAATGATGGACTTTATGGAACAAATCAAACATTTATTGTTGAACTGGGATTCCTGGGAGTGCTTTCTCACGAAGATCATCAAAGGTAAGTGAATATTTATAATGCTATTCTGACATCTGTTGACTCCACAAAACGGCGGATATCTTTATGGCTTGTTTGGGCTCTGAGCGCTTTTTCCGTAAAGTTTTTTTGAAATCTGACACCGCGGTTGCATTAAGGAGAGGTTTATCTAAAGTTCCATGTACAACACTTGTATCTTTGATCAACGTTTATTATGAGTATTTCTGTAAATTGATGTGGCTCTCTGCAAAATCACCGGATGTTTTGGAGGCAAAACATTACTGAACAAAACACGCCAACGTAAACAGATTTTTGGATATAAATATTAACTTTATCGAACAAAACATACATGTATTGTGTAACATGAAGTCCTATGAGTGTCATCTGATAAAGATCAAAGGTTAGTGATTCATTTTATCTCTTTCTGCTTTTTGTGACTCCTCTCTTTGGCTGTAAAATTGGCTGTGCTTTTCTGTGAATAGGTGCTGACCTAACATGTTGTGCTTTCGCCGTAAAGCCTTTTTGAAATCGGACACTGTGGTGGGATTAACAAGTTTATCTTTAAAATGGTGTAAAATACTTGTATGTCTGAGGAATTTAAATTATGAGATTTCTGTTGTTTTGAATTTGGCGCCCTGCACTTTCACTGGCTGTTGTCATAACGATCCCGTTAACGGGATCCCAGCCATAAGAAGTTATTAAACAGCATGATCATTGAACCTTGTGCTGGGGACAATAAAAGCCCACTGTAAAATGTGCAGTTTTGGCATAATACCACAGATGTCTCAAGTTGAGGCAGTGTGCAATTGTCATACTAATTGCAGGAATGCCCGCTAGAGAATTGAATGTTCTTTTCTCTACCATAAGCCGCCTCCAATGTTGTTTTAGAGGATTTGGCAGTACGTCCAACCGGCCTCAGAACCACGTGTAACCATGCCAGTTTCTTCACCTGCGGGATCGTCTGAGACCAGCCACCTGGACAGCTGATGAAACTGTGGGTTTGCACAACCAAAGAATTTCTGCACAAACTGTCAGAAACCGTCTCAGGGAATCTCATCTGCGTGCTCGTTCTCCTCACCAGGGTTTTGATCTGACTGCAGTTCGACTTCGTAACCGACTTCAATGAGGCAAATGCTCACCTTCGATGGCCACTGGCATGCTGGAACAGTCTGCTCTTGATGGATGAATCCACGTTTCAACTGTACCGGGCAGATGGCGAGTACGGCGTCGTGTGGGCGAGCGGTTTGCTGATGTTAGCGTTGTGAAAAGACTGCCCCATTGTGGGGTTATGGTATGAGCAGCAGGCATAAAGCTACGGACAACGAACATTGCATTTTATCAATGGCAATTTGAATGCACAGAGATACCATGACGAGGCCCATTGTCATGCCTTTCATCCGCCGCCATCACCTCACGTTTCAGCATGATAATGTACGGCCCCATGTCGCAAAGACATGTACACACTTCCTGGAAGCTGAAAATGTCCCAGTTCTTCCATGGCTTGCAAACTCACCAGACATGTCACCCATTGAGCATGTTTGGGATGCTCTGGATCTACATGTACGAAAGCCTGTTCCAGTTACCGCCAAAATCCAGCAACTTTGCAGAGCCATTGAAGAGTGGGACAACATTCCACAATCAAGAGCCTGATCAACTCTATGTGAAGGAGATGTGTCCCTGCGTGAGGCAAATGGTGGTCACACCAGATACTGACTGGTTCTCTGATCCACACCCCTACTTTTTATCTGTATCTGTGACCAATAGATGCATATCTGTATTCCCAGCCGTGTGAAATCCATAGATTGGGGCCTAATGAGTATATTTCAATTGACTGATTTCCTTCTATAAACTGTAACTCAGTGAAATCCTTTAAACTGTTGCGTGTTGCGTTTATATTTTTTCTGTGTGATTGAAAAATACCTTCAGCTGAAGCACTGGGCTCCTCCTTTCTCTTAAGACCATGCCCACTAGCAGGAGGACCAATAGGAGGAGGGCCAACAGCAGGAGGGCCAACGGCAGAGGGATCAGGTCTGACTGCTTCCTGTCCCGCCCCCTGTCCCGGCTGTCCAGCCACATGCATCCTCTGATGCCTCTTCAGGTTGCCCAGGGAACTGCAGGCGAAGGAGCAGCGGTCACACCTGTATGGTTTCTCCCCAGTGTGAATCCTCAGGTGTCTCTGCAGGTTGACCAGCTGGGCTGAGGCGTAGGTACACAGGGGACAGCGGTACGGCTTCTCCCCGTTGTGAGTCTTCATGTGCCTCTTGACGTGATTGGCATAGCGTGAGGAGAACCCACACAACTGGCAGGAGTGGAGCTTGGAGTTGGGACCGTCGTCCCCCATTATGGAGTTGTCGTCCGTTACGTCCCCTCCTTCCTCGCTGTCGTCCGCTTGTGACCGCGAACCGGAGCGAAAGCCACCGAACGCGCCGCTGAATTCCCCTCCTCCTCCTCCTCCTTTGCAGCAACGGTGGCAGTAGGGTCCCACCAGATCCAGGCCACAGCCCCGGCAGGACAGGTAGGGGGGGAAGGGGGGCTCGAGGTCGGGCTGGGAGGTTGGATCACCCTCCTGGTCCCTGCAGCTCTCGGTGGCGGTGCAGGGCTCATCTGCGTCACTCTCCATACTGAGACGGCTGAAGGCACAACTCTCTTCCTCATCCCCCAGAGGGTACACAGAGAAGCCGATCTCAGCCGCTACAGAGTCTGAAAGGCAGATAAAAAGCTGGTATGATGAATCCTTAGTCAAAGGGTTAAATAAACTATCAATAGACATGTTACAGACTGAGAACCCATCTACACAACAGGAGGAGAGACATGTTACAGACTGAGAACCCATCTACACAACAGGAGAGGAGACATGTTACAGACTGAGAACCCATCTACACAACAGGAGAGGAGACATGTTACAGACTGAGAACCCATCTACACAACAGGAGAGGAGGTGGAGACGGGAGACAAGAACGACGAGTCTCCACAGTAAGGGGCGACAGATATACTGTACAGAACGTACGTTTAAAAAAAGCTCTCCTCTCTTCTGTAGGCCTAAAATAACAAGCCTTAAAAGAAGGCATAGGTTAAATCCTGAGATTACAGACTAGTACTAAAACACTTGAAGTAGGCATTCTAGAGTTAAGTCAACAGGTTACTATATCATTGTGTTTACTTGATAGCTAGCTAGAACAAAGTGTTAATAACATTTAAAAAATAATTTAAAAGATTTAAAAAGCAATACATATAAAAGTACTCCAGTAGGCATCTACATCCTCTTTCTCCTATTAGGGATGTAACCAATGATGGATATTAACCCTGGATTGATGAGGCTATGTTTTGGCCATTGAGAGGCTTTGAATCCACCGGTCGGCCATGTTGGCACTCCTCAGTAGGAGCACTCCTGCATCGGAACTATGCAGTGTTTCAATTAAAAATGACAAACATTAAAAATTATAATAATTGTAGTGGGGACAGTAGCATTAGTAATCTATAAAAATGATACTTTAAGGAAAATGTTTAGCTCACATAATGTATGTCTGTAATAGAATAAAATGCGGTAAAAACAATGTAGACATTAAATGAATTTCTAAAACTTTTTTACACTGGTGAGGGAGAGCCAAGATGGAGGCACGGGGGCTTCAACACAATGGTGAGGGAGAGCCAAGATGGAGGCACAGTGGCTACAACACAATGGTGAGGGAGAGCCAAGATGGAGGCACGGGGGCTTCAACACAATGGTGAGGGAGAGCCAAGATGGAGGCACAGTGGCTACAACACAATGGTGAGGGAGAGCCAAGATGGAGGCACAGTGGCTACAACACAATGGTGAGGGAGAGCCAAGATGGAGGCACGGGGGCTTCAACACAATGGTGAGGGAGAGCCAAGATGGAGGCACAGTGGCTACAACACAATGGTGAGGAAGAGCCAAGATGGAGGCACGGGGGCTTCAACACAATGGTGAGGGAGAGCCAAGATGGAGGCACGGGGGCTACAACACAATGGTGAGGGAGAGCCAAGATGGAGGCACAGTGGCTACAACACAATGGTGTGGGAGAGCCAAGATAATTTACCTTTATTTATTTAACTAGGCAAGTCAGTTAAGAACAAATTCTTATTTTCAATGACGGCCTAAGAACAGTGGGTTAACTGCCTTGTTCAGGGGCAGAACACCAGAGTTGTACCTTGTCAGCTCGGGGATTCGATCTTACAACCTTTCGGTTACAAGTCCAACACTCTAACCACTAGGCTACCTGCCGCACCACAAGATGGAGGCAAGGTGGCTTCAAGACAGTGCCCCGTATCAGGCATCTAGTGTATAAATCATTGGATGTGACAAATGGATCATTTTTAAACTGTCAATAAGAAAAATTCCCAATGCAGCTGCAAGCAACGTTTTGGGTCTCACGGTGCGTCCCTGTCAGATGGTTAAAGGACTGTACCCCACTACCTCACTACCCCACTACCTCACTGTACCTCACTGTACCCCACTACCTCACTGTACCCCACTACCTCACTGTACCCCACTACCCCACTGTACCCCACTAACATTACTGTACCCCACTACCGCACTGCACCCCACTACCATTACTGTACCCCACTGTACCCCACTGTACCCCACTAACATTACTGTACCCCACTACCTCACTGTACCCCACTACCATTACTGTACCCCACTACCTCACTGTACCCCACTACCTCACTGTACCTCACTACCTCACTGTACCTCACTACCTCACTGTACCTCACTACCTCACTGTACCTCACTACCTCACTGTACCCCACTTCCTCACTGTACCCCACTTCCTCACTGTACCCCACTTCCTCACTGTACCCCACTGTACCCCACTACCTCACTGTACCCCACTACCTCACTGTACCTCACTGTACCCCACTAACATTACTGTACCCCACTACCTCACTGTACCCCACTACCATTACTGTACCCCACTACCTCACTGTACCCCACTACCTCACTGTACCCCACTACCTTTCTACCTTACTGTACCCCACTACCTCACTGTACCTCACTGTACCCCACTACCATTACTGTACCCCACTACCCGTACTGTACCCCACTACCCGTACTGTACCCCACTACCCTCACTGTACCCCACTACCTCACTGTACCCCACTACCTCACTGTACCCCACTACCTCACTGTACCCCACTACCTCACTGTACCCCACTACCCTTACTGTACCACACTACCCTTACTGTACCTCACTACCTCACTGTACCTCACTACACCTCAGTACCCCACTACCTCACTGTACCCCACTACCTCACTGTACCCCACTACCTCACTGTACCCCACTACCATTACTGTACCCCACTACCCGTACTGTACCCCACTACCCGTACTGTACCCCACTACCCGTACTGTACCCCACTACCCGTACTGTACCCCACTACCCGTACTGTACCCCACTACCTCACTGTACCCCACTACCTCACTGTACCCCACTACCTCACTGTACCCCACTACCCTTACTGTACCCCACTACCCTTACTGTACCCCACTACCCTTACTGTACCCCACTACCCTTACTGTACCCCACTACCCGTACTGTACCCCACTACCCGTACTGTACCCCACTACCCGTACTGTACCCCACTACCCGTACTGTACCCCACTACCCTTACTGTACCCCACTACCCTTACTGTACCCCACTACCCTTACTTTACCCCACTACCCTTACTGTACCTCAGTACCTCACTGTACCCCACTACCCTTACTGTACCTCAGTACCTTACTGTACCCCACTACCCTTACTGTACCCCACTACCCTCACTGTACCTCAGTACCTTACTGTACCCCACTACCCTTACTGTACCCCACTACCCTTACTGTACCTCAGTACCTTACTGTACCCCACTACCTCACTGTACCCCACTACCTCACTGTACCCCACTACCCTTACTGTACCCCACTACCCTTACTGTACCCCACTACCCTTACTGTACCTCAGTACCTTACTGTACCTCAGTACCTTACTGTACCTCAGTACCTTACTGTACCCCACTACCCTTACTGTACCTCAGTACCTTACTGTACCCCACTACCCTTACTGTACCTCAGTACCTTACTGTACCTCAGTACCTTACTGTACCCCATTACCCTTACTGTACCCCATTACCCTTACTGTACCCCACTACCCTTACTGTACCTCAGTACCTTACTGTACCCCACTACCCTTACTGTACCTCAGTACCTTACTGTACCCCACTACCCTTACTGTACCTCAGTACCTTACTGTACCCCATTACCCTTACTGTACCCCATTACCCTTACTGTACCCCACTACCCTTACTGTACCCCACTACCCTCACTGTACCCCACTACCCTTACTGTACCTCACTACCTCACTGTACCCCACTACCCTTACTGTACCTCAGTACCTTACTGTACCCCACTACCCTTACTGTACCTCAGTACCTTACTGTACCTCAGTACCTTACTGTACCTCAGTACCTTACTGTACCCCATTACCCTTACTGTACCCCATTACCCTTACTGTACCCCACTACCCTTACTGTACCCCACTACCCTTACTGTACCTCACTACCTCACTGTACCCCACTACCCTGTACCCTACCTCGCAAAGTTTGCATTTCCTTCTCATTAAACTTATCAAAATATTGCCATACAGGACTTCACTGCTGTCGCTAGCCTCTCTCTGCCATTTTCCCAACTTAACGACAATGACGTAGTTGGGGAGAGTCAACTCCAAAGATAATTGTTTCCTTGACTCCTTGCACGTCAACTCCCATTGGTGAGTGTCAAGATTCGACTCTTAAGAGTCAGTATTTTTGGAACGGAGGAGACTGATTAGTTGCAGTAATTCCGAGAACACAAACAATCACATCTTTCATAGCGAGCTAGCGAGGGACGGAGAGAGAGGCGAGAGAGGCACAGTATAGGCAGGTCTTTAAAACTTTCCTAGCAGATTAGGAGAGCATTTTAGCTAACCCTAACCTAAGTCTCCTACCTTCCACTTTAATTATTCTAACCTGCTGCATAAATTCTCCTAACCTGCTACGAAAAAGTACCTTCCGGTCGCAGCTGTACTGCATCCGGCCAGAACCGTGGTAGAAACAGGGCACCAAATCAGTAGAGAAGTTGAGCCTCGTGCTTCAACGCTCTTAGTTGTGGAAATTGACCCACTAAGCAGTTAACGTTCTGCATCGACCTAAACAAAAAAAAAAAAGTTTTTTTTTTTGTTTGGGATTTTTTTCCTTAACGTTAAGGATCCCAATTTCATTTAAACATTGACATCCCTATCTCCTATCAATAGCCAAACCTCCAAACCCAATAACCCATAGCAGATGTGCTGACAATACTTAGGTCAGACTAAACAGACACGTCTGCATCTCAACTGGCACCCTATTCCCTTTATAGTGCACTACTTTTAATGAGGGCCCATAGGGCTCTGGTTACAGTAGTGCACTATATTGGGAAAAGGGTGCCATTTGGGACGGAGCCAAAACTGACAGACCTGCGTTTGATTAAACCCTCAGCAGAACAATTTAAAAAGACCCTACTGTGAAACAGTGTCTTTCGAATCCTGGCTAAGACTGCATGCCCTAGACTCCAAAGAACATTTCAGTGTTCACAAGAAGGTATCTTGCTCCATCTCCGAGGTCGGACTAGACTACATTCAGAAGGTATCTGGCTCCATCTCCGAGGTTAGACTAGACTACATTCAGAAGGTATCTGGCTCCATCTCCGAGGTTAGACTAGACTACATTCAGAAGGTATCTGGCTCCATCTCCGAGGTCGGACTAGACTACATTCAGAAGGTATCTGGCTCCATCTCCGAGGTCAGACTAGACTACATTCAGAAGGTATCTGGCTCCATCTCCGAGGTCGGACTAGACTACATTCAGAAGGTATCTGGCTCCATCTCCGAGGTCAGATTAGAATACATTCAGTTGGAATCGAACCAATTCAAAAGGCAAATACAATCTCTGTTCTAGCAAATAATCATTCATAGCTCTACGTAGATAGCGTTTCATACTCACAGTGCTGGCAGCTTGTATTACCGCTGTGCTGTTTGCAGTATTTACCCAAATAATAAGGGGTGAAAGATGCCTCTGTTGCAGTAGGCCTCTCCCCAAAAAAACAAGAAGAAAGAACAGGCAGTTTGGCTAGGCCTCTGTTCTCTCCCTCTCTAAATCCTTCGCACTCCGTCTCCTTTTCACTCCCTTTATCTCGGTCTGTGAAGCAGCCTTCTCTGACGTAGTCGTGGTTAGGCCTCTTTAGTGTTTTTCTTCTCCCTCAGTCTCTCTCCTTCTTTCTGGCCTTATCTCTCTCTCTCTGAACTAAACCCAGCAGCAGTGAGGAATGGGAGATGAACCTCCTTCTCCCAGCCAGGCAGAGAGAGCGACTGTGAGCAGGGTAGGAGTCTGGTACAGCCTTTTTATTGAGCTTGTCTGTCCCTGCTCTGCTAGAAACTCTGCCTGCTGGATGATTACCAAGCCTAATGATGATGACTATAATGGCAGTGGCTGATGGTGATGATAATGATGATGATGATGATGATGATGATGACGATGACAGCGGGGGAGCGGGAGGCAGACAGGACATGATGATGATGATGATGATGATGATGATGATGATGATGATAAATAAATGGCTTCCAGGGTAATGGAGTCCTTGATGATAATGGTGTCCTTGATGATAATGGCACTGCGTCTTTTTATGACCCTTATATAATAATGGCGGCTGCTTGCCACTGCTCTTTTTTCATATTTTCCTTTGCCATTTTTCAGATTGTTCTTTCTGACAAAGAGGCCACAGAGGGAGAGGGAGGGAAAGGGAGGGAGAAATGTCCCTCAGCAGCACCCAACCAGCAGCGGGTTCATCTCTCTCTCTGTCTGTCATACTGAAGAGGCTGTCACCAACACAGAGATAGACAGCTCAATGTGTAGTCAAATGCTTTTATGCAAATATTGTTCATGGAACATTGCTTTAGTAAACCTAATCAAGGATTCTCAAAGAATTTTCAGAAAGATATTTACTGCTGGTTATGAACTTTGTGCAAAAAACAATCTCACAAAATAGCCACGGACCTGTCGTGTCTCTTAATACTCACAGAAAAAGCAGAAATATGAAAATGAATGGTAAAATGTAGGCGAGCGTTTAGTTTTCCAACAGACAGTGCATTTTTTCTTTGTCTCTATTTTATAAGTGATAAACAGCACTTACTACAGGGTTACCTCTCGGTCTCCCCCGCGGGGTTACCTCTCGGTCTCCCCCGCGGGGTTACCTCTCGGTCTCCCCCGCGGGGTTACCTCTCGGTCTCCCCCGCGGGGTTACCTCTCGGTCTCCCCCGCGGGGTTACCTCTCGGTCTCCCCCGCGGGGTTACCTCTCGGTCTCCCCCGCGGGGTTACCTCTCGGTCTCCCCCGCGGGGTTACCTCTCGGTCTCCCCCGCGGGGTTACCCCTCGGTCTCCCCCGCGGGGTTACCCCTCGGTCTCCCCCGCGGGGTTACCCCTCGGTCTCCCCCGCGGGGTTACCCCTCGGTCTCCCCCGCGGGGTTACCCCTCGGTCTCCCCCGCGGGGTTACCCCTCGGTCTCCCCCGCGGGGTTACCCCTCGGTCTCCCCCGCGGGGTTACCTCGCCAAAGACTACGGGGTTACCTCGCCAAAGACTACGGGGTTACCTCGCCAAAGACTACGGGGTTACCTCGCCAAAGACTACGGCGTTACCTCGCCAAAGACTACGGCGTTACCTCGCCAAAGACTACGGCGTTACCTCGCCAAAGACTACGGCGTTACCTCGCCAAAGACTACGGCGTTACCTCGCCAAAGACTACGGCGTTACCTCGCCAAGGACTACGGCGTTACCTCGCCAAGGACTACGGCGTTACCGCGCCGAAGACTACAGCGTTACCTCGTGAACTACCAACAGCGTTACCTCGTGAACTACCAACAGCGTTACCTCGTGAACTACCAACAGCGTTACCTCGTGAACTACCAACAGCGTTACCTCGTGAACTACCAACAGCGTTACCTCGTGAACTACCAACAGCGTTACCTCGTGAACTACCAACAGCGTTACCTCGTGAACTACCAACAGCGTTACCTCGCTAAAGACTACAGCGCTACATCGCTAAAGACTACAGCGTGAATAAGGGGCATATTCATAATGGGAAAAATAAAAATTGGCCCCCACAGGCACAACCACTGTTACACAACCTCTATGTCAGGCAGTGTCAGAGGAAGGCCCCCCAAAAAATCCAAGACTCCAGCCACCCAAACCATAGACTCTCCTACCAACTGGCAAACTGTACCGTAGCATCGGCTTTTGGACCAACAGGCTCCGAGACAGCTTTTACCCAGAAGCCATAAGACTACTAAATAGCCATAAGACCGCTAAATAGTGAATTAGTGGTTACCCGGACTATCTTGCACTGACTTATAAACACTCACCAGACTATATACGGTGCATTCGGAAAGTATTCGGACCCCTTGACTTTTTACACATTTTGTTACGTTACAGCCTTATTCTAAAATTATTCATTTGTTTGTTTTTCCCCCATCATCAATCTACACACAATATCCCATAAAGACAAAGCAAAAACACTGTTATAATATTTTGCACATGTATTGAAATATCACATTTACATATGTATTCAGACCCTTTACTCAGTACTTTGTTGACGAACCTTTGGCAGCGATTACAGCCTCGAGTCTTCTTGGGTATGACGCTACAAGCTCGGCACACCTGTATTTGGAGAGTTTCTCAGATTCTTCTCTGCAGATCCTCTCAAGCTCTGTCAGGTTGGATGGGGAGCGTTGCTGCACAGCTATTTTCAGGTTTCTCCAGAGGTGTTTGATCGGGTTCAAGTCCAGGCTCTGGTTGGGCCACTCAAGGACATTCAGAGACTTGTCCTGAAGCCACTCCTGTGTTGTCTTGGCTGTGTGCTTAGGGTCGTTGTCCTGTTGGAAGGTGAACGTTCGCCCCAGTCTGAGGTCCTGAGCGCTCTGGAGCAGGTTTTCATCAAGGTTCTCTCTGTACTTTGCTCCGTTAATCTCTTCCTTGATCCTGAATAGTCTCCCAGTTCCTGCCGCTGAAAAACATCCCCACAGCAAGATGCTGCCACCACCATGCTTCACTGTAGGGATGGTGCCAGGTTTCCTCCAGACATGACACTTGGCATTGTGAAAAATAGTTAAATCTTAGTTTCATCAGACCAGATAATCTAGTTTCTTTTAGGTGCCTTTTGGCCGAATCCAAGCGGGCTGTCATGTGCCTTTTACTGAGGAGTGCCAACCATCTGGCCACTCTACCATAAAGGCCTGATTGGTGGAGTGCTACAGAGATGGTTGTCCTTCTGGAAGTTTCTCCCATCTCCACAGAGTAACTCTAGAGCTCGGTCAGAGTGACCATCGGGTTCTTGGTCACCTCCCTGACCAAGGCCCTTCTCCTCCAATTGCTCAGTTTGGCCAGGCGGCCAGCTCTAGGAATAGTCTTGGTGGTTCCAAACTTCTTCCATTTAAGAATGATGGAGGCCACTGTGTTCTTGGGGACCTTCAATGCTGCAGAAATGTTTTGGTACCCTTCCCCAGATCTGTGCCTCGACACAATCCTTTTTCTGAGCTCTACAGACAATTCCTTCAACCTCAGGGCTTGGTTTTTGCTCTGACATGCACTGTCTACTGTTGGACCTTATATAGACCGGTGTACGCCTTTCCAAATCATGTCCAATCAATTGAATTTACCACAGGTGGACTCCAATCAAGTTGTAGAAACATCTCAAGGATGATCAATGGAAACAGGATGCCCCTGAGCTCAATTTCGAGTCTCATAGCAACGGGTCTGAATACTTATGTAAATAAGGTATTTGGTTTTTATTTGTAATACATTAGTAAACATTTCAAAAATGTTATCGCTTTGTCATTATGGGGTATTGTGATGTCTTTATAGTGTATTGTGATGTCATTATGGAGTATTGTGATGTCATTATGGGGTATTGTGATGTCATTATGGATATTGTGATGTCTTTATAGTGTATTGTGATGTCATTATGGAGTATTGTGTGTAGATTGATGAGATGTTTATCTTATTTCATCCATCTTAGAATAAAGCTGTAACGTAACAAAATGTGAGAAGTCAAGGGGTCTGAATACTTTCCGAATGCACTGTACACACACTCATCATTTGCTGCTGCTACACTGTTCTTTATTTTACTAATACCTAGTCCCTTTACCCTGCCTTCCATGTACATATCTACCTCAAATACCTTGTACCTCTGCACAGTGATCTGGAACTCCCTGTATAAAGCTCCGCATTGATCTGGTACTTCCTGTATATAGCTCCACATTGATCTGGTACTCCCTGTATATAGCTCCACATTGATCTGGTACTTCCTGTATATAGCTCCACATTGATCTGGTACTCCCTGTATATAGCTCCACATTGATCTGGTACTGGTACTTCCTGTATATAGCTCCACATTGATCTGGTACTCACTGTATATAGCTCCACATTGATCTGGTACTGGTACTTCCTGTATATAGCTCCATATTGATCTGGTACTCCCTGTATATAGCTCCACATTGATCTGGTACTTCCTGTATATAGCTCCACATTGATCTGGTACTTCCTGTATATAGCTCCACATTGATCTGGTACTCCCTGTATATAGCTCCACATTGATCTGGTACTGGTACTTCCTGTATATAGCTCCACATTGATCTGGTACTCACTGTATATAGCTCCACATTGATCTGGTACTCCCTGTATATAGCTCCACATTGATCTGGTACTGGTACTTCCTGTATATAGCTCCACGTTGATCTGGTACTCCCTGTATATAGCGCCACATTGATCTGGTACTTCCTGTATATAGCTCCACATTGATCTGGTACTTCCTGTATATAGCTCCACATTGATCTGGTACTCCCTGTATATAGCTCCACATTGATCTGGTACTCCCTGTATATAGCTCCACATTGATCTGGTACTGGTACTCCCTGTATATAGCTCCACATTGATCTGGTACTTCCTGTATATAGCTCCACATTGATCTGGTACTTCCTGTATATAGCTCCACATTGATCTGGTACTCCCTGTATATAGCTCCACATTGATCTGGTACTCCCTGTATATAGCTCCACATTGATCTGGTACTCCCTGTATATAGCTCCACATTGATCTGGTACTTCCTGTATATAGCTCCACATTGATCTGGTACTTCCTGTATATAGCTCCACATTGATCTGGTACTCCCTGTCTATAGCTCCACATTGATCTGGTACTTCCTGTCTATAGCTCCACATTGATCTGGTACTCCCTGTATATAGCTCCACATTGATCTGGTACTCCCTGTCTATAGCTCCACATTGATCTGGTACTTCCTGTCTATAGCTCCACATTGATCTGGTACTCCCTGTATATAGCTCCACATTGATCTGGTACTTCCTGTCTATAGCTCCACATTGATCTGGTACTTCCTGTATATAGCTCCACATTGATCTGGTACTCCCTGTATATAGCTCCACATTGATCTGGTACTGGTACTCCCTGTATATAGCTCCACATTGATCTGGTACTCCCTGTATATAGCTCCACAATGATCTGGTACTCCCTGTATATAGCTCCACATTGATCTGGTACTGGTACTCCCTGTATATAGCTCCACATTGATCTGGTACTCCCCGTCTATAGCTCCACATTGATCTGGTACTGGTACTCCCTGTATATAGCTCCACAATGATCTGGTACTTCCTGTATATAGCTCCACATTGATCTGGTACTCCCTGTATATTGCTCCACATTGATCTGGTACTGGTAATTCCTGTATATAGCTCCACATTGATCTGGTACTCCCTGTATATAGCTCCACATTGATCTGGTACTGGTACTTCCTGTATATAGCTCCACATTGATCTGGTACTGGTAATTCCTGTATATAGCTCCACATTGATCTGGTACTCCCTGTATATAGCTCCACATTGATCTGGTACTGGTACTTCCTGTATATAGCTCCACATTGATCTGGTACTGGTACTTCCTGTATATAGCTCCACATTGATCTGGTACTGGTACTTCCTGTATATAGCTCCACATTGATCTGGTACTGGTACTTCCTGTATATAGCTCCACATTGATCTGGTACTTCCTGTATATAGCTCCACATTGATCTGGTACTTCCTGTATATAGCTCCACATTGATCTGGTACTCCCTGTATATAGCTCCACATTGATCTGGTACTGGTACTCCCTGTATATAGCTCCACAATGATCTGGTACTTCCTGTATATAGCTCCACATTGATCTGGTACTCCCTGTATATTGCTCCACATTGATCTGGTACTGGTAATTCCTGTATATAGCTCCACATTGATCTGGTACTCCCTGTATATAGCTCCACATTGATCTGGTACTGGTACTTCCTGTATATAGCTCCACATTGATCTGGTACTGGTAATTCCTGTATATAGCTCCACATTGATCTGGTACTCCCTGTATATAGCTCCACATTGATCTGGTACTGGTACTTCCTGTATATAGCTCCACATTGATCTGGTACTGGTACTTCCTGTATATAGCTCCACATTGATCTGGTACTGGTACTTCCTGTATATAGCTCCACATTGATCTGGTACTTCCTGTATATAGCTCCACATTGATCTGGTACTTCCTGTATATAGCTCCACATTGATCTGGTACTCCCTGTATATAGCTCCACATTGATCTGGTACTGGTACTCCCTGTATATAACTCCACATTGATCTGGTACTTCCTGTATATAGCTCCACATTGATCTGGTACTGGTACTTCCTGTATATAGCTCCACATTGATCTGGTACTGGTACTCCCTGTATATAGCTCCACATTGATCTGGTACTCCCTGTATATAGCTCCACATTGATCTGGTACTCCCTGTATATAGCTCCACATTGATCTGGTACTTCCTGTATATAGCTCCATATTGATCTGGTACTTCCTGTATATAGCTCCACATTGATCTGGTACTCCCTGTATAAAGCTCCACATTGATCTGGTACTCCCTGTATATAGCTCCACATTGATCTGTTACTGGTAATTCCTGTAGAAACACAAACTCACTTCCTTGACAACAGCTCTGCTCCACTCTGCGAAGCGCAAGGAGTATGAATGCCCTGACTTCTGCGGTGGCCGCATCAGTCATAAATGCTGTGCGGCCACCGCAGATTCCCACAATGACCATAAAATAGGCATTTAGTGATTTACGCCTCGTGCACAACGGTTGCATCAAACTGTATGTGTTCCGGCAGAAGCCCATTCATTTCATTGGGAGGCAATCCGCACTGCTGCAAATCATCAGCCGGACTAGTGTGCAGTGTCGCATGCCTTAGATTTTTTCGACTCGTGTGTTGCTTTGCCTACTGTTGATGATAATTCGTTTTACTTGAGACAGGAGACCAAGTGGAGACATAGGACGAGGTGGATAATTTTATAATAAGGCAGGTTTATTCAAGTGTAAAAATATTATGCAAAGCGTGCAGCACGGCTCTTTTCTATCCGATCCGTATGGGGTCATTTGGAAAAGAGGGCGTTTTCAGAATTGTTCAGTACTATACAGACAACAAGCAAAGTAGGTAGATCTGCGAGTCCGGCCTTCCGATTGGTCGATCTGGGTCTTGGGTAGTCCTGCTTCCGGCCTGGTGTCCACGTTCCATTGGTTCCTGAGAGTTCTTTGTCCTGAGGTCCAACCATGGGTTGGGTGTGTCTGTGGTTATTATGGGGGAGGGGAATCATGTGTGTCTATAGTTGGTGTCTTAAGTCCAGCATATGTCCAAGAGGAATGAGGAGTATGTGTGTTTTTGTATAATATATGGCTTATGTTGAAGTGTAGTTATTGCTAGTTTCCAGTCTCTATTTCAATTTCTTACACTACCAGTAAAAAAACACCTTAGAAGTTACTAATGTGTAACGCGATAATTTTTGTTGTTATGTGGCGCATGGATTGTGTAGAATAAGTCAAATGTACCGTACAGCAATAACCACGTGGCGTTATGCTTGATCTGGTAATGTGGTGCGGAGTCGCCATACAGAGTGTGTGACGGAATTGCCGAGCCTTCAGATGCTTGTTGCCAAATCAAATCTACATACTGGGATGTCGTGCGCCCCGCAAATGTTCTAACAATGTGGAGGGTTCCGCATAGCTCCGTATCAACATGATGGTTTGACGGTAGGTAGGGCCAGTTCATCCTGTACAAACACATTTCCTTGACAATTTCCTTCACAACAAACATGGGAGAACTTTGACGAAAGGCTATCAGAACAAGTTTCCAAAAATAAACATATGTCTATATCTCGTGTAGGGATTTTTTTTTTTTTAAACATGAAAATGAGTTTGAACTCCTGGAAAGAGATCGGGGAGGTAATGGGGATAGATACGGTAGGAGGTCACCGACCGTGGGGGATAGAAGGACGACGCTGGATTGGAGCACATTCAAGAAATCTGCTGTAACAATGTGGATATTCGTCAAATCCGTCATGATTGATGTAAAAGGCCCACAATGGGGTTACTAAAGTCCGATTTTGATATATTTGGCTGTTTTTGCTGCATAACATTTAGAAGTTGACCCTTTTCAGGTTTAGAAGTGACTGCTAAATGCTAACTCCCGTTTGTATCAGCTGTTAGCATAACAAGCACATAGAAATCGGTGGTGGTAGGTAGTAAGTTGTTTTTAACTGTAATGTAGTTGATTAATGACATGAACGTGTATTGGGGTTGACATCCATACAAGCAGTATACTCCGATTTTTACCTCAATGTAGTGGGAAATACAAATGTAGGCTAATTTTGCTGGGGGGCAATGAAGAGATTCGGATATTTCCCCCATGGCGTTTCCATGGTTTTGGTTGACCTCGTTACCGCATCGATGGAAACGGAAGCTTGCCACAAGAAGTGGAGGCAGTTGCGGGACAAGTTCGTAAAACTCCAAAAAGATATAATCAAAGGTTGAAATGGAGATGCATGTGGGAAATCGCATTTTTATTTGATGCCATCTTGGCTGAGCTCCTATGTCAAGCACACAGGAATTGGAGTCCAACATCCCAAAAGTAGTAAGGTATTCTTTCGTTCAGCCAGTTGCTTGTAATTAGCTGGCTGGCTATAGAAATTAGCCCTGAGTGGTGCGTTTTAAGAGGTGCACTCCCCGAAGCACAATAGGTATGACTGCTCTTAACTTTTGCGGGGGCCACGTTACTGTAAATGCTGTATGGCCACTTCAGATGCTGGATTGACCATAAAATCCATCACACACATACACACAGCCTCCCCTCCCTAATAGCCTACAGCTGCTAGCTCCCTCCCTCTCTCAAATCAAATCGTATTTATCACATGTGCCAAATACAACTAGCTATATACAGGGAGTACCAGATCAAAACCCAACAAGGCACCAGTCTAAAACCCAACAAGACACAAGGCACCAGTCTAAAACCCAACAAGGCACCAGTCTAAAACCCAACAAGGCACCAGTCTAAAACCCAACAAGACACCAGTCTAAAACCCAACAAGGCACCAGTCTAAAACCCAACAAGGCACCAGTCTAAAACCCAACAAGACACCAGTCTAAAACCCAACAAGGCACCAGTCTAAAACCCAACAAGACACTAGTCTAAAACCCAACAAGACACAAGGCACCAGTCTAAAACCCAACAAGGCACCAGTCTAAAACCCAACAAGGCACCAGTCTAAAACCCAACAAGGCACCAGTCTAAAACCCAACAAGGCACCAGTCTAAAACCCAACAAGGCACCAGTCTAAAACCCAACAAGGCACCAGTCTAAAACCCAACAAGGCACCAGTCTAAAACCCAACAAGACACTAGTCTAAAACCCAACAAGACACAAGGCACCAGTCTAAAACCCAACAAGGCACCAGTCTAAAACCCAACAAGACACCAGTCTAAAACCCAACAAGGCACCAGTCTAAAACCCAACAAGGCACCAGTCTAAAACCCAACAAGGCACCAGTCTAAAACCCAACAAGGCACCAGTCTAAAACCCAACAAGACACCAGTCTAAAACCCAACAAGACACCAGTCTAAAACCCAACAAGACACCAGTCTAAAACCCAACAAGACACCAGTCTAAAACCCAACAAGACACCAGTCTAAAACCCAACAAGACACAGTCTAAAACCCAACAAGACACCAGTCTAGAACCCAACAAGACACCAGTCTAAAACCCAACAAGACACCAGTTTAAAACCCAACAAGACACCAGTCTAGAACCCAACAAGACACCAGTCCAAAACCCAACAAGGCACCAGTCTAGAACCCAACAAGTCTAAAACCCAACAAGGCACCAGTCTAAAACCCAACAAGACACCAGTCTAAAACCCAACAAGGCACCAGTCTAAAACCCAACAAGGCACCAGTCTAAAACCCAACAAGGCACCAGTCTAAAACCCAACAAGGCACCAGTCTAAAACCCAACAAGTCACCAGTCTAAAACCCAACAAGGCACCAGTCTAGAACCCAACAAGGCACCAGTCTAGAACCCAACAAGGCACCAGTCTAGAACCCAACAAGGCACCAGTCTAGAACCCAACAAGGCACCAGTCTAGAACCCAACAAGGCACCAGTCTAGAACCCAACAAGGCAACAGTCTAGAACCCAACAGTCTAAAACCCAACAAGGCACCAGTCTAAAACCCAACAAGGCACCAGTCTAGAACCCAACAAGGCACCAGTCTAGAACCCAACAAGGCAACAGTCTAGAACCCAACAGTCTAAAACCCAACAAGGCACCAGTCTAGAACCCAACAAGGCACCAGTCTAGAACCCAACAAGGCAACAGTCTAGAACCCAACAGTGTAAAACCCAACAAGGCACCAGTCTAAAACCCAACAAGACACCAATCTAAAACCCAACAAGGCTAGTATGCATGTTATGCAGATAACTCAGGCCAATATTTTTCTAATTTTTGGCAGTATTTGTCAGTATCTGAATAATGAAAGTTCTAAATATGTTTTATGAGTAGTGCTGTGCATGACCCTAGAATGGCAACAAATTAATCCTAAGTGATTTTAATGGGCTTTCTCCAATCTGATCATTACATACTCAACCAAACAAGGACCGAACTGACAGTGAAGTAGTCCAATTTGTAAAACTTTTCATTTAATTCAGCACTGCATCAAAATACCATTATAGACGATATTGTAAAAAAATTCACACCAGTATGTATATTACCCAGCCATACCTTGACCCGGACTGTTCTAGGTTTGGTGGTCTCAAGAATATCTCAAATGTGTCTGGCATTGCAAGATTAATTCCGCTGTACACTTTTTGACCTCCATGACATGCTTCTATCATGGAAAAGGTCTCGGTTATAAAATAGATTTGATCTCAATCGCCCATCATGACATTTACATGACATTTTAGTCATTTAGCAGACGCTCTTATTCAGAGCAATTTACAGTAGTCAGTGTATACATTTCCATACTTTTTTTGGTAGTGATTAAGGTCTTGATTTAGGCCTAACAATTGTATAGTTAAGTGCGCCACATCTCAAGTTATATTTCCGTCCAACAAAACCAACCTGTCTGAATAACACTTTAATAAATTAAATACCAACCTGTCTGAATAAAGCTTTAATACATTTAGTACCAACCTGAGTACTTGTCGTCCAGGCCTAGGATCTTGTCATGGCCGGGGTCACCAAACTCAAGGTCGTGTCCCAGAAGAAAATCTGCCTTCAAGGTCAGGCTTCCTGGAGCTCCGATGGTTAATACACCATCTTCAGAATCCACTGAAACACAAGACAACCTTTATTTATATTCGTCAGGGAATTAATAAATCGAGTAAAAAATAAAATAGTTTGCTAGAAAAATCGCTTTACATGAAGGTTAGAAGTCATAAGGATGTAAGAAAGTATGAATATTAATCAAGCCATGTTTTTCTAGCCTTACTGACAGAAATGTTCATTGCTCCAAGTTAATGTAAAAAAAAAAAAAAAACACCCGACACACAGCTATGAATATTCAATAGTCAAAGACACCAGCTGCCTGTAATTTCCAAGACAGTCTGCCACAATTAAAGCGATACTTCGGGATTTTGGCAATGACTGGAAGTCTACTAGTATTTATACATTTTTTATACCTTTATTTAACTAGGCAAGTCAGTTAAGGACAAATTCTTATTTACAATGACGGCCTACCCCGGCCAAACCCGGACGACGCTGGGCCAATTGTGCGCCGCCCTATGGGACTCTCAATCACGGCCGGATGTCATTCATTATGTATTAGGTATGTAGACTTCCAGCCGTTGACTTCCAGTCATCGTGCTAACGCTAGTTAGCATTGGCTCGGGAAGGTACCGCTAACTTCCTTCATACTGGACACAGAGACATGAAAATTGTATCCACGAGTTCATCTGACTATGGGGAAGTAGTGCCAAAATCCCAAAGTATCCCTTTAAAGGCCTTCTGAGTGAGCTAATACTCTGCTGCCCTCTAGTGGAGAATGTCATGCATGACAGTACATGAGTCAGTGGCTGCCTCCCTGTATAATTCACTACATTTGACCAGAGCCATATGGGGTTTGCCTAGCTATCCAGACTCCTTGCTCGGCCCAAACGCTACACCATATGGGGCCCTGGTCAAAAGTAGTGAACTATCTAGGGAAGAGGGTTTGCCTAGCTATCCAGACTCCTTGCTCGGCCCAAACGCTACACCATATGGGGCCCTGGTCAAAAGTAGTGAACTATCTAGGGAAGAGGGTTTGCCTAGCTATCCAGACTCCTTGCTCGGCCCAAACGCTACACCATATGGGGCCCTGGTCAAAAGTAGTGAACTATGTAGGGAAGAGGGTTTGCCTAGCTATCCAGACTCCTTGCTCGGCCCAAACGCTACACCATATGGGGCCCTGGTCAAAAGTAGTGAACTATCTAGGGAAGAGGGTTTGCCTAGCTATCCAGACTCCTTGCTCGGCCCAAACGCTACACCATATGGGGCCCTGGTCAAAAGTAGTGAACTATGTAGGGAAGAGGGTTTGCCTAGCTATCCAGACTCCTTGCTCGGCCCAAACGCTACACCACGCTCATGGACATTAGTTTCTTCTCCACAATAAGTGAATCCCCGAGCTGACAAGGTAAAAATCTGTCGTTCTGACCCTGAGCAAGGCAGTTAACCACGTCTTCGGCAGGTAACAGTGGATTGTCGACTAAGGCAGCCCCCCGCACCCCTCTGATGCAGAAGACACATTTCAGTTGCACAACTGACTAGGTATCTCCCTTTCCGAGTGCATTCCCCGACCCTTCACAGAATGCGAACATATTCGAGGCCGTCTGATTTCTACAGAAACCAATGGGTTGGGCAAGAGCCAGTCACACAGGTGGGTAAAGCTGCGGTTTTTGAAAATCAGTCATTGGCTTTGATACTCCGATTGGTTAGAGACGACCAAAAGCGTTGAGGACTTTGTTTTGTACAAAACGGCCCTCGTGCCCCCTCGAAAACCACAAACAACTTCAATGACATCAGGCTCAGACTGAAGTATGTAGCGAACGACAGCAGCAAAAATAATTGAGTGTGAGTCTTCAGGCTAGAATAGGGTACCATTTGAGAAGTAACCTTAATTGGTTTTTGACCATTGGAGAGGAGGACTGTAGTTAAGGCAGTAGCCAATGTTAATGACAAGATCCCATCTGCCGCCATCGATGAGAACGAAGACGCCTGGTAAAGTGTTTCTATGACGTAGTCGGGGACATTTCCTGTATCTTAAATCATATTCAAGTCACTGGCTTTCTTAATTCACCTTTCCTCAATTCCCATCTCCTCACCTCCTTCTCAAAACACATTGGAAGGAAGGACCGCGGACATGTTTTCTTCAATATGGTTGAGGAGGCGAGGAGATTGGATGTGAGTAATCACAGGAAGACAAATTGGGACAGAGACACTTCCGGTATCTTACCTAATAAGTCATTTCCTGACTGATAGTTTTTTATATTAAAAATAAATAAAATCTTATACATGTTTTCCTCAAAGATTACAAAGTGAAAACAAATGTTTAAGCATAGCCAGGATCTCCAGTAAAATGTCCACGTGAGGACAGATTGTGTCCATTTCTATGTCTCTGGCATTGTTTGGTCTCTAGCTACATGAACTTGATGATCCCACTCTTCAGCGTGTTAGAAAGTGGTCACCATTAGTTCCCACCCTAAAACTAGTCCAGTTCCTGTATTTCATATTTGACCATCTGCTCTCATACAGGAAACGTTAAGACCAGAGCACAAAGATCACAAACGTCATTAGCATAACATGCATGTTGCCCTCTAGAGAATGGATCAACGTTCTCTGTTCTATACTGGCCCAATGCATAGAACAGTGGCTTACAGTTATAGGAATGTGACAGTTTGAGCCCTTACACTTGACAGGTTGAGGATTCTGTTGTTTTCTTCTTGGCATCTTCCGGTCAGCCTCTCTCTTCTGCCACCTCTTCTGAAAGACCTCTGGAACTATCAGCTCATTCTGTTTTTATCCATGAAACTGCTTCTCCAGTGGTTCTAATAGTCACACAAACACAGATAAATAGCGATGTCAATCAACCAGACATGACAATGCATTTTCAAGCATAATTGGCCCAAGCTATCTCTATTGCCCCGGTATAGCCATTTACTAGTTAGCTAACTAGCTAGCAAACCAAACGTGTGATACACGGACCTGCCAGCTCCACACCAATGATTAAAATGCCACTTTAAATAACAAACGCTAGTTGGCGAGCTAACGTTAGATGGCTTGCTAAGTAGAGTATCATAATGTAGACAGATCGAATCGCTGGCTATCGTTCGGATGTTGTTGCAGCTTGCTCCTGGCCCTTAATGATCCTTTGTGGACAGCTAGCCAGCTAGTTAATGATGTTGGCTAGCTAACATGAACGACTGCACAACGTTACCAGGCTAATTTGTTTGAAAGAGCAAACAAAAGAGTAACGTAAGAATTATAGCTAGCTAATGTTAGATATTCATATCCGGTTTGTTATATATGGAGTACTCTGAAAGCTTAATAGTTAATGATAGTGTGCAGGTTAACATTAGTAGCTAGCTAGCTAAACAGCAAGTACAGTATGTGCTAAATTAGCCAGTTAGCTATCAAGCTACCGTTTATTTACAAAGCTACATATAGTAAATAAACCTCTCGACTGTAGCCAGTAAAGCTCCATGTACCCGTGCATAAACGAGATCTAAATTACCGTGTCTATATATCCGCCATTTCTTTATCTGCAGCGGCGACAAAGAAAGGCAATTAATATTGTTTTTCATAACTTAATTGATTTTTTGATTTCCATTGTATACATTCGCTTCCGCTGTTGCACGTGTTTCCGCTTCCTAAATTAATTTCCGGTCGTCTGTGTCATGGTACTTGTAGTTATTTTCTGTTTCTAATCATTTTAGCCATGTGAAGTGTATATGTTTGTGTATTTCATGTGCTGTGACAGGAGAAGAAGACGTTATTATATTCTTATACATTCTTATTCAATCTCTGTTTTGGAATATATTAAGATCGCACATTTTAACCTATTTTATGGAGAAATTTGAGGTTAAGCCTATTTTTAATTTTATTTATACATTTTATTTAACCTTTATTTAACCAGGTAGGCTACTTGAGAACATGTTCTCATTTGCAACTGCGACCTGGCCAAGATAAAGCATAGCAATTCGACACATACAACAACACAGAGTTACACATGGAATAAACAAAACATACAATCAATAATAAAGTAGAACAAAAGAAAACAAAAAGTATATATACAGTGAGTGCAAATGAGGTATGTTAAGGAAATAAATAGGCCATGATGGTGAAGTAATTACAATATAGTAATTAAACACTGGAATGGTAGATGTGCAGAAGATGAATGTGCAAGTAGAGATACTGGGGTGCAAAGGAGCAAGATAGATAAATAAATACAGTATGGGGATGAGGTAGATAGATGGGCTGTTTACAGATGAGCTATGTACAGGTGCAGTGATATGTGAGCTGCTCTGACAGCTGGTGCTTAAAGCTAGTGAGGGAGATATGAGACTCCAGCTTCAGAGATTTTTGCAGTTCCTTCCAGTCATTGGCAGCAGAGAACTGTAAGGAAAGACGACCAAAGGAGGAATTGGCTTTGGGGGTAACCAGTGAGATATACCTGCTGGAGCGCGTGCTACGGGTGGGTGCTACTATGGTGACTAGTGAGCTGAGATAAGGCGGGGCTTTACCTAGCAGAGACTTGTAGATAACCTGTAGCCAGTGGGTTTGGCGACGAGTATGAAGCGAGGGCCAACCAACAAGAGCGTACAGGTCGCAATGATGGGTAGTGTGTGGGGCTTTGGTGACAAAACGGATGGCACTGTGATAGACTGCATCCAGTTTGTTGAGTAGAGTGTTGGAGGCTATTTTATAGATGACATCACCGAAGTCGAGGATTGGTAGGATGGTCAGTTTTACGAGGGTATGTTTGGCAGCATGAGTGAAGGATGCTTTGTTGCAATATAGGAAGCCGATTCTAAATTTAATTTTGGATTGGAGATGCTTAATGTGAGTCTGGAAGGAGAGTTTAGAGTCTAACCAGACACCTAGGTATTTGTAGTTGTCCACGTATTCTAAGTCAGAGCCATCCAGAGTAGTGATGCTGGACCGGCGAGCAGGTGCGGGCAGTGATCGATTGAATAGCATGCATTTAGTTTTACTTGCGTTTAAGAGCAGTTGGAGGCCACGGAAGGAGAGTTGTATGGCATTGAAGCTCGCCTGGAGGGTTGTTAACACAGTGTCAAAAGAAGGGTCAGAAGTATACAGAATAGTGTCGTCTGCGTAGAGGTGGATCAGAGAATCACCAGCAGCAAGAGCGACATCATTGATGTATACAGAGAAAAGAGTCGGCCAGAGTATTGAACTCTGTGGCACCCCCATAGAGACTGCCAGAGGCCCGGACAACAGGCCCTCCAATTTGACACACTGAACTCTATCAGAGAAGTAGTTGGTAAACCGGGCGAGGCAATAATTTGAGAAACCAAGGCTGTCGAGTCTGCCAATAAGAATGTGGTGATTGACAGAGTCGAAAGCCTTGGCCAGGTCGATGAATACGGCTGCACAGTAATGTCTCTTATCGATGGCGGTTATGATGTCGTTTAGGATCTTGAGCGTGGCTGAGGTGCACCCATGACCAGCTCTGAAACCAGATTGCATAGCGGAGAAGGTACGGTGGGATTCGAAATGGTCGGTAATCTGTTTGTTGACTTGGCTTTCAAAGACCTTAGAAAGACAGTGTAGGATAGATATAGGTCTGTAGCAGTTTGGGTCTAGAGTGTCACCACCTTTGAAGAGGGGGATGACCGCAGCTGCTTTCCAATCTTTGGGAATCTCAGACGATACGAAAGAGAAGTTGAACAGGCTAGTAATAGGGAAAGGGTAGGGGGATCTCCTCCGCAGCGTCATACACTACAATTTCTCCGACAGTGGGACCCTGCGAAATTCACTCTTGACTAATTTTGTAGCTAAGCTTTGATGTCCAGATATGTTTTAGAACAGTGGGAGGTTCGCGCTACTCTGCTGTTCGAGGAGACGAGTTAGTTGTTGATTCTCGAATAGGAAGACAACACGCTGGAGAGAGAGGTAAAGGTGCCGTTTTACTCATTAGAAATATATTGGGGATGTGCGTAATGTCAATATCACTCGTTTTGAGTAGAACGAACCAGAAACCGTTATGATTTTTCCATGCTTATAACCGGATGAATGGAACGTTTATTTAAAAATGCTGAATGAGGTGGAATATGTAATAACCTCGCCACTCCCTGCACTGCTGCCTTGGTCAGACCCCCTGATTAATAATAGACCGGCCGTGTGACGATAAGGTGTTTAGCCTATAAAACGAGGCGTTGAATGGTGCCATATGGTATCGCTTTCGATGCGTCTCAAAGGTTTTCTTAAATAAGTTTTGACTTTTCTCCCCGCAAAATTTCTCCCCGCGAAAAATGTTCAGGATATAATCTGAAATAATATAATATGTTTTCTAGGCAATGGATTATTGTCTCTAAAACGGACCAACCTCAACCGTTTTGTCGTGCAATTTTAAAAGGGGGCAAACATATATTTTTACCCAACTCTCTGTCCATAGCCTACCTTATATAACAGGGTTGGTTATGTATTGGGATGTTTATGTGTTCCGGTTGGTTGAATTTACATATCAATGAGGTTTTATGGCATTGGTCATGCTTGAAGATAAGGGGAGATCACGAATTCTTCCCAGCTTGATATTAATATGCAAGCGGTAGGCTAGATCACTTTTTGAAATACTGTATTCTATTTTCCTATTTACAATGTTTACAAGTTCGCTATGGACGTGTGTGTGTGTGTGTGTGTGTGTGTGTGTGTGTGTGTGTGTGTGTGTGTGTGTGTGTGTGTGTCTCTCCTACCTATCTCTTCCAGTTCAGACGTCATAGATTTGGAGCGCAGTGTGTGTGTGTGTGTGTGTGTGTGTGTGTGTGTGTGTGTGTGTGTGTGTGTGTGTGTGTGTGTGTGTGTGTGTGAGACATATATATATATATATACACACAAGTGGACAAAACATTAAGAACACCTGCTCTTTCCATGACATAGACTGACCAGGTGAATCCAGGTGAAAGCTATGATCCCTTATTGATGTCACATGTTAAAATTCGCTTTAATCAAATATAAATCTAATTTTATTTGACACATGTGCCTAATACAACAAGTGTAGATCTTATGGAGAAATGCTTACTTACAAGCCCTTAACCAACAGTGCAGTTCAAGAAGAAGAGTTAAGAAATATTTACCAAATAAACCAAATAAAAGTAAAAAATTATAAAAAGTAACACAATAATGAGGCTATATGCAGGGGGTACTGGTAATGTTTGGGGGTACAGGTAATTTGTACATGTAGGTAGGGGTGAAGTGACTATTCATAGACAAACTGCGAGTAGCTACAAAACAAATTGGGGGGGGGGGTCAATGTAATAGTAATACCACCAAGCCGTCTTTTGGCTTGGGGGTAAAAGCTGTTAAGGAGCCTTTTGGTCCTAGACTTGGCGCTCTGGTACCGCTTGCCGTGCGGTAGCAGAGAAAACAGTCTATGACTTGGGTGACTGGAGTCTCTGACAATGTTATGGGCTTTCCTCTGACACTGCCTATTCTGTAGGTCCTGGATGGCAGGAAGTTTGGCTCCAGTGATGTACTGGGCCGTACGCACTACCCTCTGTAGAGCCTTACAGTCAGATGCTGAGCAGTTGCCATATCAGGCGGTGATGCAACCGGTCAGGATGCTCTCGAGGGTGCAGCTGTATAACTTTTTGAGGATCTGGGGACCCATGCCAAATCTTTTCAGTCTCCTGAGGGGGGATAGGCTTTGTCGTGCCCTCTTCATGACTGTCTTAGTGTGTTTGGACCATGATAGTGTGTTGGTGATGTGGACACCAAGGAACTTGAAACTCTCGACCCTCTCCACTACAGCCCCGTTGATGTAAATGGGGGTCTGTTCGGGCCCGCTTTTTCCTGTAGTCCATGTTCAGCTCCTTTGTCTTGCTCACATTGAGGGAGAGGTTGTTGTCCTGGCACCACACTGCTAGTTCTCTGACCTCCTCCCTATAGGCTGTCTCATCGTTGTCAGTGATCAGGCCTACCACTGTTGTGTCGTCAGCAAACTCAATGATGGTGTTGGAGTCGTGTTTGGCCACGCAGTCGTGGGTGAACAGGGAGTACAGAAGGGGACTAAGTACACACCCCTGAGGGGCCCCAGTGTTGAGGATCAGCGTGGCAGACGTGTTGTTGCCTACCCTTACCAATTGGGGGGCGGCCCGAGAGGAAGTCCAGGATCCATTTGCAGAGGAAGGTGTTTATCCCAGGAGCCTTAGCTTAGTGATGAGCTTCGTGGGTATTATGGTGTTGAACGGTGAGCTGTAATCAATTAACAGCATTCTCACATAGGTGTTCTTTTTGTCCAGGTGGGAAAGGGCAGTGGGGAGTACGATTGAGATTGCGTCATCTGTGGATCTGTTGGGGCGGTATGCGAATTGGAGTGGGTCCAGGGTATCCGGGAGGATGCTGTTGATGTGAACCATGACCAGCCTTTCAAAGCATTTCATGGCTACCGACGTGAGTGCTCACTATCGGACTGAAAACCCACAGGACGGTAGATCTCCAGGAAGAGAGTTGGACTGATAACCTACAGGACGGTAGATCTCCAGGAAGAGGGTTGGACTGATAACCTACAGGACGGTAGATCTCCAGGAAGAGGGTTGGAGTGAAAACCTACAGGACAGTAGATCTCCAGGAAGAGGGTTGGACTGATAACCTACAGGACGGTAGATCTCCAGGAAGAGGGTTGGACTGAAAACCTACAGGACAGTAGATCTCCAGGAAGAGGGTTGGACTGAAAACCTACAGGACAGTAGATCTCCAGGAAGAGGGTTGGACTGAAAACCCACAAGACGGTAGATCTCCAGGAAGAGGGTTGGACTGAAAACCCACAGGATGGTAGATCTCCAGGAAGAGAGTTGGACTGATAACCTACAGGACGGTAGATCTCCAGGAAGAGAGTTGGACTGATAACCTACAGGACGGTAGATCTCCAGGAAGAGGGTTGGACTGAAAACCTACAGGACAGTAGATCTCCAGGAAGAGAGTTGGACTGATAACCTACAGGACGGTAGATCTCCAGGAAGAGGGTTGGACTGATAACCCACAGGACAGTAGATCTCCAGGAGGAGGGTTGGACTGTAAACCTACAGGACGGTAGATCTCCAGGAAGAGGGTTGGACTGAAAACCCACAGGACGGTAGATCTCCAGGAAGAAGGTTGGAGTGAAAACCTACAGGACGGTAGATCTCCAGGAAGAGGGTTGGACTGAAAACCTACAGGACAGTAGATCTCCAGGAAGAGGGTTGGACTGATAACCTACAGGACAGTAGATCTCCAGGAGGAGGGTTGGACTGATAACCCACAGGACAGTAGATCTCCAGGGAGAGGGTTGGACTGATAACCTACAGGACAGTAGATCTCCAGGGAGAGGGTTGGACTGAAAACCCACAGGACAGTAGATCTCCAGGGAGAGGGTTGGACTGATAACCTACAGGACAGTAGATCTCCAGGAGGAGGGTTGGACTGAAAACCCACAGGACAGTAGATCTCCAGGGAGAGGGTTGGACTGATAACCTACAGGACAGTAGATCTCCAGGGAGAGGGTTGGACTGAAAACCCACAGGACAGTAGATCTCCAGGGAGAGGGTTGGACTGATAACCTACAGGACAGTAGATCTCCAGGAAGAGGGTTGGACTGAAAACCTACAGGACAGTAGATCTCCAGGAGGAGGGTTGGAGTGAAAACCCACAGGACGGTAGATCTCCAGGAAGAGGGTTGGACTGATAACCTACAGGACGGTAGATCTCCAGGAAGAGGGTTGGGCAGCCCTGCTCTACAACATTCTTAGGGTACGACCCTACCTCGCACAGATCCTAATCCAGGCACTTGTCTTCTTCTTTCTGGTCTACTGCAACTCACTGATGGCAGGGCTCCCTGCTGCCTCCCTACCTTCTGGCTATGCTCAAACCCTACACATCAACCCAGGGCACTCTGTTCTGCCAGCTCAGGTTACTTGGCCCTCCCACCACTGGGGTAGCCAGCTCCCGCTCAGCCCAGTCCAAGCTGTTTGTTCTGGCACCCCAATGGTGGAACCAGCTTCCCCCTGAAGCTAGGACAGCAGAATCCCTTCCCATCATCTGAAAGCATCTGAAAGAGTATCTTCAACAATTCCACAGTTGAAAAGTTTAAACGCCATCTTGTGGTTCTATTTTTTAGGATATTCTAAAACGTGTAAGTGGCAGTAGTAGTGATCGGAAAAGCTCATATGTTGAATCATTTTTGAAAATAGAGGTGTTGATAACAATATAGAAATTGAGTCGGGGGTGATTGTTTTATGCCTGTTTTGAGTAGAAAGTCTACCCGTTTGCTTCAGGATTATATGCTAACAATATGCTGTTCATAAAATATTTTTTTTAAACTGTAGTATCATATGAATATGGAGCGTACACATGAATATAAAACCTTTTCTTTCCATTATGGATCCATTTAAAGAAAGTGATTCTGCCTTCTTGGTCTTCACCTTTTACCAACAATGGTGATTTTAGAGTTTATTTTTATTTTTTTATGTATCATTATAATTACACCTTTTAGTTGTGTTTGGGCTACCACACTGTGTTCAGAGTCTATTGTCAGTTGAATAGTGTTGCTACTGACTACCACACTGTGATCAGAGTCTATTGTCAGTTGAATAGTGTTGCTACTGACTACCACACTGTGATCAGAGTCTATTGTCAGTTGAATAGTGTTGCTACTGACTACCACACTGTGATCAGAGTCTATTGTCAGTTGAATAGTGTTGCTACTGACTACCACACTGTGATCAGAGTCTATTGTCAGTTGAATAGTGTTGCTACTGACTACCACACTGTGATCAGAGTCTATTGTCAGTTGAATAGTGTTGCTACTGACTACCACACTGTGTTCAGAGTCTATTGTCAGTTGAATAGTGTTGCTACTGACTACCACACTGTGATCAGAGTCTATTGTCAGTTGAATAGTGTTGCTACTGACTACCACACTGTGTTCAGAGTCTATTGTCAGTTGAATAGTGTTGCTACTGACTACCACACTGTGATCAGAGTCTACTGACTACCACACTGTGATCAGAGTCTACTGACTACCACACTGTGATCAGAGTCTACTGACTACCACACTGTGTTCAGAGTCTATTGTCAGTTGAATAGTGTTGCTACTGACTACCACACTGTGATCAGAGTCTACTGACTACCACACTGTGATCAGAGTCTACTGACTACCACACTGTGATCAGAGTCTACTGACTACCACACTGTGTTCAGAGTCTATTGTCGGTTGAATAGTGTTGCTACTGACTACCACACTGTGTTCAGAGTCTATTGGCTACCACACTGTTTCCATAAAATGTTACCTGCGGTCTTCTGGGGGGGAACTGCTACCTGGACAGCCTGTGGAACAATAATAAAATATGACAGACCGCCTTCATTCGGTCTTATGTAGCAAAATTCGAAATTGTGTTTTTTTTATTTTTTACATAGGATAAAAGTAGAGAAACAGAGCTACAAAATGGTTTTTCAATACACTGTATTAGTGGGACAATGGGAAAGTAATTCTGCTTTGAAAGTTGATAAACTTGTAAACCTCACTTTTGAGAAAATTACCTTTGAATGTTCTGGTACCTACTGGAGAGCTCTTCATTGTCTACAACCATTCAGCATCGTTCACACCCTCTTGAGCTTTAGCCCCACCCATCTCTTTAAGGGTTGATCTGAGAGTTCTGTCCTAACAACAACAACAACAGTCAAGCACCCAAGCTAACTTGCTAACGTTTGTTAGCTTACTAGCTACTTCCAGACACAAATGAGAGAGAAAATAACTGACCATTTCACTCCCCCTAGCAGAGCTGGTTAGGCTGTTTTCATGTTATCCAGAGCGTTGGTGACTGCAACTGTGCTGCAGGCAACAATTTATGCTTTTTTTTTTGCCAACGTTTCCTGACACTTCAATGGGTGTTGAGCGTTCGTAAATTTGTCAGTTATTCTGCGCTCTGTCACTTTCAGACGGGAGTGCTCTGAAATCGGAGTAGATAGCCAGAGCGAATTTACCAGCTACGTCTATCAACAGTTGTCACAGTGACATTCTATTAAAAGGGTTTTTTCATAGTGGAGTCTTTTGTTTAGATATGTAGCTAGCTAGCTAAACAATGAACCATAATCCCAACTCATGACGTTACTACCCTGCATGATTCTGCAGGTAGCTAACCAAACAGGTTCAATGTTAGCTAGCTAACATTAGGCTATAGCTAGCCAAGCAAATGGCTCTGAGATACGAATAATAAGATCATATACGTAATGTTAGCTAGTGAGCCAGCCAGCTATCGTTATCTAACTAGCTAACAGTACACTTTAACTTGAAACGCAAACAACTTTCTGTCAAAATTAGAAATGTGTAATATCTGAAAATGTAGCTAGCTAGACTATCTTACCCGTATATGGTAATGGACGCTTCTCCCTGCGTTAGACAGGATTACCTACACATACTGACCAGCTCATATAGACAGAAGTGTGCTACATGGCCAATCCGAACCCATCTCTCTGCATGTCCAGCCCGCTCATTATCTCAGCCAATCATGGCTAGCGGGAAGGTTGCTGTATTTTTCTGTGTCTAAACCAACTAGGCTCGTAATTTAACAATCGTATTCGTATTTACAGATGGCATACAAGTTTATTATTAATTAAAATTCACAAGTTCCAGAAGGCATTTCTGCCAAAAAATCCAAAGGTCACAAATAATAATGGAACTCAATATAGTGGAGATATTCAGGCCTTAGAGCTTGTCTGCATCCCAAATGGCCCAATAGGCCCTGGTCAAAAGTAGTGCACTACTACCCTTATAGGCCCTGATCAAAAGTAGTGCACAACGTAGGGAATAAGGTGTTATTTGTGACTCGGTCATCTTACTGGGAGATGGATGTTTCTGGTCTAAAGTGATGACTCCGAGAGAGAGAGAGAGGCCTGGTACACACACGATGAGACAACCTGTGCTTGGTAGGAATGATTGATTTTATTGTGATTTTAAATGTAGGGGTCGCGAAACAACGAAACACAACAACGTATTTGTCATCACTCATCGATTTCATGTTGAAATCATTTGTGTGACAGAAGGGAGATGAGGTTGGCACGTCCTGTTAAAACTAACAGCTCAAAAACCACACAGAATCTGGGAATAACACACACACACACACACACACACACACACACACACACACACACACACACACACACACACACACACACACACACACACACACACACACACACACACACACACACACACACACACACACACACACACACACACACACACACACACACACACACACACACACACACACACACACTGCTGTGCTGACTGTTCACACTCCATTGGCCAGCTGGCTATCTCCTCTTATGGCTCCACTCACAATCTGAGGAAAAGCTGACATGAACAAGAACCCAGTATTCCAGCCTTCAGTGGAGAGGGAGAGGGGAGGAGGATGAGAGGAGCAGGAAGAGGATGAGGGGAAGAGGAGGAAGAGAGGAGGAGGAGGAGGAGGAGGAAGGGGGTTGATAAGGGGACCAGAGGACTACAGTGCAGCTAGCACATTAGCTGATCTGTAGTCCTCTCTGCTCTTCCCCCTTTTTCCTCCTCCCCCACACATCCCTCTCTCTCTCCCTATGAAAGGATCTATCTATCTATCTATCTATCTATCTATCTATCTATCTATCTATCTATCTATCTATCTATCTATCTATCTATCTATCTCTCTCTGTCTCTCTCTGTCTCTCTGTCTCTCTGTCTCTCTGTCTCTCTCTCTCTCTCTGTCTCTCTGTCTCTCTGTCTCTCTGTCTCTCTGTCTCTCTCTCTCTCTCTGTCTCTCTGTCTCTCTGTCTCTCTCTCTCTCTCTGTCTCTCTGTCTCTCTGTCTCTCTGTCTCTCTGTCTCTCTGTCTCTCTCTCTCTCTCTGTCTCTCTGTCTCTCTGTCTCTCTGTCTCTCTGTCTCTGTCTCTGTCTCTGTCTCTGTCTCTGTCTCTGTCTCTGTCTCTGTCCCTGTCTCTCTCTCTCTAAATTCAATTCAAGGGTCTTTATTGGCATGGGAAACATATGTTTGTGTGAAATAAACAATAAAAATGAACAGTAAACATTACACTCACAGAAGTTCCAAAATAATAAAGACATTACAAATGTCATACTATGTGTATATATACAGTGTTTTAACGATGTGCAAATGGTTAATGTACAAAGGGGAAAATGAATAAACAGAAATATAGTTTGTATTTACAATGGTTCTTCACTGGTTGCCCTTTTCTTGTGGCAACAGGTCACAAATCTTGCTGCTGTGATGTCACACTGTGGTATTTCACCAAGTAGATATGGGAGTTTATCAAAATTTGATCTGTTTTAATTCTTTGTGGATCTGTGTAATCTGAGGGAAATATGTGTCTCTAATATGGTCATACATTTGGCAGGAGGTTAGGAAGTGCAGCTCAGTTTCCACCTCATTTTGTGGGCAGTGTGCACATAGCCTGTCTACTCTTGAGAGCCAGGTCTGCCTTCTGCGGCCTTTCTCAATAGCAAGGCTATGCTTACTGAGTCTGTACATAGTCAAAGCTTTCCTTAAGTTTGGTTTAGTCACAGTGGTCAGGTATTCTGCCACTGTATACTCTCTGTTTAGGTCCAAATAGCATTCTAGATTGCTCTGTTTTTTTGTTAATTCTTTCCAATGTGTCAAGTAATTATCTTTTAGTTTCCTCATGATTTGGTTGGGTCTAATTGTGTTGCTGTCCTGGGGCTCTGTGGGGGTCTGTTTGTGTTTGTGAACAGAGCTCCCGGACCAGCTTGCTTAGGGGACTCTTCTCCAGGTTCATCTCTCTGTAGGTGATTGTAGAAATTAACATCTCTTTTCTGGATTTTGATAACTAACGGGTATCGGCCTAAATCTGCTCTGCATGCATTATTTGGTGTTTTAAGTTGTACACAGAGGATATTTTTTGCAGAATTCTGCATGCAGAGTTTCAATTTGGTGTTTGTCCCATTCTGTGAATTCTTCGTTGGTGAGCGGACCCCAGACCTCACAAACATAAAGGGCAATGGGTTCTATAACTGATTCAAGTATTTTTTGCCAGATCCTAATTGTTATGTCGAATTTTATGTTCCTTTTGATGGCATAGAAGGCCCTTCTTGCCTTGTCTCTCAGATCGTTCACAGCTTTGTGGAAGTTACCTGTGACGCTGATGTTTAGGCCGAGGTATGTATAGTTTTTTTTGTGTGTGCTCTAGGGCGACGGTCTCTCTCTCTCTCATCCGCCCCCATGCACTGGTTTTACCCTGTCTGTGGGTCATTGATGTGTGTTCTAAATGTCCAGTGTTGTGTTAACGAGATGGCCTTTTGCTTCTGATACCAACACCTTGGGTTGATGTTGTGTGATGCAGCTCTCTACCCTGAGATCTTTGTACATCAGGTTAGGTTCATAGCAGGTGAGGAAGAGTTTGATGTACTGGGGTAGAGGGTACAAATCCCACACAGGGGATTTTAAATGTTAATTCTTCATATTATGGCCTAACAATCACATACACACACACACACACACACACACACACACATACATACATACACACACACACACATACATACATACATACATACATGTTTAATATCAGGAATGTCACAATCATCTGTCTCTTACTTCCTGTGTCCTGTAGGGGTTGGCGTCCCGTTGATGTTGACGTATGTTTACGGTGCCGTCCCCATGTCGCTCTGTCGGAACGGACGGTGCCGACCCCATGTCGCTCTGTCGGAACGGACGGTGCCGTCCCCATGTCGCTCTGTCGGAACGGACGGTGCCGACCCCATGTCGCTCTGTCGGAACGGATGGTGCCGACCCCATGTCGCTCTGTCGGAACGGATGGTGCCGTCCCCATGTCGCTCTGTCGGAACGGACGGTGCCGACCCCATGTCGCTCTGTCGGAACGGATGGTGCCGTCCCCATGTCGCTCTGTCGGAACGGATGGTGCCGACCCCATGTCGCTCTGTCGGAACGGATGGTGCCGACCCCATGTCGCTCTGTCGGAACGGACGGTGCCGTCCCCATGTCGCTCTGTCGGAACGGACGGTGCCGTCCCCATGTCGCTCTGTCGGAACGGACGGTGCCGACCCCATGTCGCTCTTTCGGCACGGATGGTGCCGACCCCATGTCGCTCTGTCGGAACGGATGGTGCCGTCCCCATGTCGCTCTGTCGGAACGGATGGTGCCGTCCCCATGTCGCTCTGTCGCTCTGTCGGAACGGACGGTGCCGACCCCATGTCGCTCTGTCGGAACGGATGGTGCCGACCCCATGTCGCTCTGTCGGAACGGATGGTGCCGTCCCCATGTCGCTCTGTCGGAACGGATGGTGCCGTCCCCATGTCGCTCTGTCGGAACGGATGGTGCCGACCCCATGTCGCTCTGTCGGAACGGATGGTGCCGACCCCATGTCGCTCTGTCGGAACGGATGGTGCCGTCCCCATGTCGCTCTGTCGGAACGGATGGTGCCGTCCCCATGTCGCTCTGTCGGAACGGATGGTGCCGACCCCATGTCGCTCTGTCGGAACGGATGGTGCCGACCCCATGTCGCTCTGTCGGAACGGATGGTGCCGTCCCCATGTCGCTCTGTCGGAACGGATGGTGCCGTCCCCATGTCGCTCTGTCGGAACGGATGGTGCCGACCCCATGTCGCTCTGTCGGAACGGATGGTGCCGACCCCATGTCGCTCTGTCGGAACGGATGGTGCCGTCCCCATGTCGCTCTGTCGGAACGGACGGTGCCGACCCCATGTCGCTCTGTCGGAACGGATGGTGCCGTCCCCATGTCGCTCTGTCGGAACGGATGGTGCCGACCCCATGTCGCTCTGTCGGAACGGATGGTGCCGACCCCATGTCGCTCTGTCGGAACGGATGGTGCCGTCCCCATGTCGCTCTGTCGGAACGGATGGTGCCGTCCCCATGTCGCTCTGTCGGAACGGATGGTGCCGACCCCATGTCGCTCTGTCGCTCTGTCGGAACGGATGGTGCCGTCCCCATGTCGCTCTGTCGCTCTGTCGGAACGGATGGTGCCGTCCCCATGTCGCTCTGTCGGAACGGATGGTGCCGTCCCCATGTCGCTCTGTCGGAACGGATGGTGCCGTCCCCATGTCGCTCTGTCGGAACGGACGGTGCCGACCCCATGTCGCTCTGTCGCTCTGTCGGAACGGACGGTGCCGACCCCATGTCGCTCTGTCGCTCTGTCGGAACGGACGGTGCCGACCCCATGTCGCTCTGTCGGAACGGATGGTGCCGTCCCCATGTCGCTCTGTCGGAACGGATGGTGCCGTCCCCATGTCGCTCTGTCGGAACGGATGGTGCCGACCCCATGTCGCTCTGTCGGAACGGATGGTGCCGACCCCATGTCGCTCTGTCGGAACGGATGGTGCCGTCCCCATGTCGCTCTGTCGCTCTGTCGGAACGGACGGTGCCGTCCCCATGTCGCTCTGTCGGAACGGACGGTGCCGACCCCATGTCGCTCTGTCGCTCTGTCGGAACGGACGGTGCCGACCCCATGTCGCTCTGTCGGAACGGACGGTGCCGACCCCATGTCGCTCTGTCACTCTGTCGGAACGGACGGTGCCGACCCCATGTCGCTCTGTCGGAACGGACGGTGCCGACCCCATGTCGCTCTGTCGGAACGGACGGTGCCGACCCCATGTCGCTCTGTCGCTCTGTCGGAACGGACGGTGCCGACCCCATGTCGCTCTGTCGGAACGGACGGTGCCGACCCCATGTCGCTCTGTCGGAACGGATGGTGCCGTCCCCATGTCGCTCTGTCGGAACGGATGGTGCCGTCCCCATGTCGCTCTGTCGGAACGGATGGTGTCGACCGCGTAATGAGCCTCCGGAAACACACACGATACACCTGGAAGGCCAGCTGTAAGTGTTCTTACTATATTGTATAGGTCACTATACGGTATATACAAAGGTATGTGGACACCCCTTCAAATTAGTGGATTCGGCTATTTCAGCCACACCCATTGCTGACCGGTGTATAAAATTGAGTACACCGCCATGCAATCTCCATAGACAAACATTGGCAGTAGAATGGCCTGTACTGAAGAGCTCAGTGACTTTCAACGTGGCACCGTCATAAGAGGCCACCTTTCCAACAAGTCAGTTCGTCAAATTTCTGTCCCTGCTGCCCCGGTCAACTGTAAGTGCTGTTATTGTGAAGTGGAAATGTCTAGGAGCAACAACGGCTCAGCCGCGAAGTGGTAGGCCACACAAGCTCACAGAACGGGAGTGCTGAGTGCTGAAGAGCTTAGCGCATAAAAGTCCTCTGTTGCAAAACTCACTACCAACCTCCGAACTGCCTCTGGATGCAATGTCAGCACAATAACTGTTAGTCAGGAGCCTAATCGCCCAACATCAGTGCCTGACCTCACTAATGCTCTTGTGGCTGAATGGAAGCAAGTCCCCGCAACAATGTCCCAACATCTAGTGGAAAGCCTTCGCAGAAGAGTGGAGGCTTTTATAGCAGCAAAGGGGGAACCAACTCCATGTTAATGTCCATGATTTTGGAATGAGATGTTCGGCGAGCAGGTGTCCACATACTTATGGTCATGTAGGGTATATACTGTATATTACAAAGTACTGAGTGAAGCGTCTGAATACTTATGTAAATGTGATATCTTAAGTTTTTTATTTATTTTTATAAATATGCAAACATTTCTAAAAACCTGTTTTTGCTTCATCATTATGGGGTATTGTGTGTAGATTGATGAGGCAGGGGGGACAATTTCATCAATTTTAGAATAAGGCTGTAACGTAACAAAATGTGGAAAAAGTCAAAGGGGTCTGAATACTTTCAGAATGCACCGTATATATAATTTCAACATCCTTCTCTCAGTTATTCATTTGATGCAATCTGCCCCGTTTTATTAATACATGTCTGAAATGTACCCATTCTTAATGTTATTCATGTCACTTTTTTAGGGAGGGAACAAACGTCGAGGTGCGTGTGGAGATCGAGGCCCAACCGCGAGGTGCCCGCCAGTCCAGCCTGAGTAGTGTCCTGTCCATCCGTAGCCTATCAGCCGAGTCCCTGGACCGCACCCACTCAATAGGCCATGCACACTCGCAAGATCACCTTGGCCACTCCCACTCCAGGGAACACCTGGACTCCGCCCACTCACAGGAATACCTGTGTGCCTCTGAACCTGAAGGAGAGGGAGAAGAAGAGGGAGGAAGAGACAGAGGAAGCATGGACCACCTTTATATTTTTAGTATTATTTTTGAATTTGGCGCTCTGCAATTCAGCGGTTGTAGAGGGATCCTAAAGGATCGGCAAGAAGTTAACACAGCTGTGGTATAATGTGTTTTAAGGGCCTTGACACAGCCGTGGTATAATGTGTTATAAGGGCCTTAACACAGCCGTGGTATAATGTGTTATAAGGGCCTTAACACAGCCGTGGTATAATGTGTTATAAGGGCCTTAACACAGCCGTGGTATAACGTGTTATAAGGGCCTTAACACAGCCGTGGTATAATGTGTTATAAGGGCCTTAACACAGCCGTGGTATAATGTGTTATAAGGGCCTTAACACAGCCGTGGTATAATGTGTTATAAGGGCCTTAACACAGCCGTGGTATAATGTGTTATAAGGGCCTTAACACAGCAGTGGTATAACGTGTTATAAGGGCCTTAACACAGCCGTGGTATAACGTGTTATAAGGGCCTTGACACAGCCGTGGTATAATGTGTTATAAGGGCCTTAACACAGCCGTGGTATAACGTGTTATAAGGGCCTTGACACAGCCGTGGTATAACGTGTTATAAGGGCCTTAACACAGCCGTGGCATAACGTGTTATAAGGGCCTTAACACAGCCGTGGTATAACGTGTTATAAGGGCCTTAACACAGCCGTGGTATAATGTGTTATAAGGGCCTTAACACAGCCGTGGTATAATGTGTTATAAGGGCCTTAACACAGCCGTGGTATAACGTGTTATAAGGGCCTTGACACAGCCGTGGTATAACGTGTTATAAGGGCCTTAACACAGCCGTGGCATAACGTGTTATAAGGGCCTTAACACAGCCGTGGTATAACGTGTTATAAGGGCCTTAACACAGCCGTGGTATAACGTGTTATAATGGCCTTAACACAGCCGTGGTATAACGTGTTATAAGGGCCTTAACACAGCCGTGGCATAACGTGTTATAAGGGCCTTAACACAGCCGTGGCATAACGTGTTATAAGGGCCTTAACACAGCCGTGGCATAACGTGTTATAAGGGCCTTAACACAGCCGTGGCATAACGTGTTATAAGGGCCTTAACACAGCCGTGGCATAACGTGTTATAAGGGCCTTAACACAGCCGTGGTATAATGTGTTATAAGGGCCTTAACACAGCCGTGGCATAATGTGTTATAAGGGCCTTGACACAGCCGTGGTATAACGTGTTATAAGGGCCTTGACACAGCCGTGGCATAACGTGTTATAAGGGCCTTGACACAGCCGTGGTATAACGTGTTATAAGGGCCTTAACACAGCCGTGGCATAACGTGTTATAAGGGCCTTAACACAGCCGTGGTATAATGTGTTATAAGGGCCTTAACACAGCCGTGGTATAACGTGTTATAAGGGCCTTGACACAGCCGTGGCATAACGTGTTATAAGGGCCTTAACACAGCCGTGGCATAACGTGTTATAAGGGCCTTAACACAGCCGTGGCATAATGTGTTATAAGGGCCTTAACACAGCCGTGGGATAACGTGTTATAAGGGCCTTAACACAGCCGTGGCATAACGTGTTATAAGGGCCTTAACACAGCCGTGGTATAACGTGTTATAAGGGCCTTAACACAGCCGTGGTATAATGTGTTATAAGGGCCTTAACACAGCCGTGGCATAACGTGTTATAAGGGCCTTGACACAGCCGTGGTATAATGTGTTATAAGGGCCTTGACACAGCCGTGGTATAATGTGTTTTAAGGGCCTTGACACAGCCGTGGCATAACGTGTTTTAAGGGCCTTAACACAGCCGTGGTATAATGTGTTATAAGGGCCTTAACACAGCCGTGGTATAATGTGTTATAAGGGCCTTGACACAGCTGTGGTATAATGTGTTTTAAGGGCCTTGACACAGCCGTGGCATAACGTGTTTTAAGGGCCTTAACACAGCCGTGGTATAATGTGTTATAAGGGCCTTAACACAGCCGTGGTATAATGTGTTATAAGGGCCTTGACACAGCTGTGGTATAATGTGTTTTAAGGGCCTTGACACAGCCGTGGCATAACGTGTTTTAAGGGCCTTAACACAGCCGTGGTATAATGTGTTTTAAGGGCCTTAACACAGCCGTGGTATAATGTGTTATAAGGGCCTTAACACAGCCGTGGTATAATGTGTTTTAAGGGCCTTGACACAGCCGTGGTATAATGTGTTAATACATTGTGAATTTGAAGAGGAAAAAAACATGAATAAAGGTTTCACCATGAAGGACAAAACTGAATGTCGTGACTATTTTGTATTTTATCAGTCACCTAATCTCATTCAGGCTAGTCCTAGACTGTGTCCCAAGTTGCCCTATGGGTCCTGGTCTAACGTAGTGCACTATTAGAGAATAGGGTACCATTTGGGACATAGTCGTATACCCTTCCATCTCCAGTCTGGACCTCCAAGCCAGTTCCACTGCATTTCATCATTGTTCCCCTCTAATCAGCGACTGATTTAGACCTGGGTCACCAAGTGGGTGCAATTAATTATCAGGTAGAACAGAAAGCCAGCAGGCTCCTGACCTGGTAAGGTGGAGTCGAGTATCCCTGCCCTGTACTATAAATATAGCATGAAACATTTGACTTCAATAACATATGTATTGAAACATATTTGTTTACCTAAAGACTAGAACATCGTTATTTAGTTACGTTGTGACCAACGTCATTTCCCACTGGTCTGAACAAAGTGAATTAGAGACGGGAACAGGAGTCAGGTCGAGGGCACAGAGATCTCATGTAATGACTGCTCATATTCAACAGAGGGCGCTGGAGCACTGATACTGATCCAGTCACTTCAGAGTAGCGGTAGACTTTGGCAAATTGTATTATCTACATCCAAGGACAGAACTTGATTTGGATCGAACAATTATTTAATACACATTATTCTAAACGGGCTGTTTTCACAAGTTTGAAGTCTTATTTTTCATTAAATATAATTTGATTCAGGGTATAGTTTTAATCATAGAGACCATGCTATTAGTATCCTATTATATAGATTGGGTTAATTGTTTAGTCAATAGGCCTACTAGGTTAAATCAATAATTATGTTTGGGTTCAGTAGGTTATGTAGCCTAGTAATAATTTCAAGAGGTGGCAGTGCTTGTATGGGTAACACAGACAAGTGATAGATGAAAACTTTTTAAGGGAAACGGTTACAGGGTACGTTCCCTTACTCAGACTTTTGCATGCAAATGTAACGGATGTGAAATGGCTAGCTAGTTAGCGGTGGTGCGAGCTAGCAGCCTTTCAGTCGGTTACGTCACTTGCTCTGAAACCTAGAAGTAGTGGTTCCCCTTGCTCTGCAAGAGCCGCGGCCTTTGTGGAGCGATGGGTAACGATGCTTCGTGGGTGACTGCTGTTGATGTGTGCAGAGGGTCCCTGGTTCGTTATACTGTTACACAAACTGTTATGTTGTTGATGTGTGCAGAGGGTCCCTGGTTCGTTATACTGTTACACAAACTGTTATGTTGTTTCAAGTTGGTCACTTGATTGACATTATTTCTGGTCAAGAGATGATTGTTTCAAATGTTTGTTTTGCTGTTTGTGACTTTGATTTAGATTTTAAGAAGATTTTAGACCCTCCAGTTTATATTTTCTTAATGTTTTAAGTAATCCAAGCTACATAGTCCGGCTATGCACAAGTTTTTATAATATCAATATATTTTTAATCAGATTTAAAGTTTTAGTTTTAGCCATAGGCTATCTACTCTTGTTCTATTCAAAATGTACCGCTGCCCTTTTAAAAACGTCACTCATTGCTTCAAGCCACTCCCCGGCACACCCCACCAAAACGGAGCAAACGTACCTTAAAGTCTGTTCAAGAACATACAAGATTGTTTTGGGGGAAACGTGTCGTTCAGTGCAAACCGTTACGCGACGTAGCAAACATTCAAGCGAATTGAATGCTCATCAAATCTACCCGCTAGCCTAACTGTGCAGCCATGCTTTTATTCATCCACAATAGTTTGTCATTGTCCATTTAGAAATGGAATTCCATATATAAGCTATGTCCATCAACATGGCCATAATTCAAACTATTTTAAAAACAAACTAGCTAGATCAGGTATTGGGTAACGCTAATGGGCATGGGGCCACACAACATCTGAACTCCTCATGAGGGGAGCAGAAGCACTAACATGGGCTCATTGAGTATTAGCTAACATGGGCTAATTGAGTAATAGCTAACATGGGCTAATTGAGTATTAGCTGACATTGGCTAATTGAGTAATAGCTAACATGGGCTAATTGTGTATTAGCTGACATTGGCTAATTGAGTATTAGCTGACATGGGCTAATTGTGTATTAGCTGACATGGGCTAATTGAGTATTAGCTAACATGGGCTAATTGAGTATTAGATAACATGGGCTAATTGTGTATTAGCTGACATTGGCTAATTGAGTATTAGCTGACATGGGCTAATTGTGTATTAGCTGACATGGGCTAATTGAGTATTAGCTGACATGGGCTAATTGTGTATTAGCTAACATGGGCTAATTGAGTATTAGCTAACATGGGCTAATTGTGTATTAGCTAACATGGGCTAATTGAGTATTAGCTGACATGGGCTAATTGTGTATTAGCTAACATGGGCTAATTGTGTATTAGCTAACATGGGCTAATTGAGTATTAGCTGACATGGGCTAATTGTGTATTAGCTAACATGGGCTAATTGAGTATTAGCTAACATGGGCTCAATGAGTATTAGCTAACATGGGCTAATTGATTGACTATCAGTGATGGACATACAGTAACAAACAGTAACTAACCCTAACTGAGTATCAGTGACGGACACACAGTGGTGGAAAAAGTACTCCACTTTCATACTTGAGTAAAAGTCAAGATACCTTAATAGAAAATGTTTATTTTATTATTTAGCGATAGTCAGGGGCACGCTCCAACACTCAGACATAATTTACAATTAAAGCCTGTGTGTGAGTCCGCCAGATCAGAGGTAGTAGGGATGTTCTCTTGATAAGTGCGTGAATTTGACTATTTTCCTGTCCTGCTAAGCGTTTAAATTGTAACTTGGGTGTCAGGGAAAATGTATGGAATAAAAAGTACATTCTTTTCTTTATGAATGCAGTGAAGTAAAAGTAGTAAAACAAATGTAATAGTAAAGTACAGATACCCCCCAAAACTACTTATGTAGTACTTTAAAGTATTTTTTACTTACGTACTTTACACCACTGCTGACCTAACAAGAGAAACTGCTGAAGCACAACTACAGTTTGAAATTGTACCTTGTGTATTATACTATTCTATTCTAGCAGGAGTTTGAGACCTGGCTGATTTGATATGATCCGAGGGCCTTCAAAACGCGCCGTGCATTTACCCATCCCTGAGCTAGATGATGTACACGATGTATTTTGCGCATTGGTTTACCCCGCCCGCATAAAATAAGGGTAGGATCCCTCCAGAAATGGGTGTGGCACACATTTAATTCGTGACGGCCCCCTATGTTCCGCCGTTCCGCTGTTCAGCAGTAGCCTACCGAAAAGCAACGGGTTAAATGGTTTCACTAGAGCCTTGTTTCAGACAACCGGATTTGGTCGGAACTAGGAAACACGGACATTTCTGACATGCTAAATGTTTGTAGTTATACACGTGCTGCGTTCAACGATTCAGCAATTCTGAGTTATCTGAGTTTCCTAGTTCCGACTAGGATGTGAACGCCGCACAAATCCTATCCCCGGGCGGGTCATTCCGCGCATCACTCACTCGTAGTCGACTGTTGTAGTTCGTGTAGGCTGGCTACTAGTCTACTGTTTATGTTTCGGAGCCAAAGCAAGCGGAGGTTAAAGTAGGCTATCCACTTACCGCTGTCAGGGTTTATTTTACGCCTGCTACGTTAGGTTAGGCTACTGTCAGAGACACACCTAAAGCATGGATGCTCTGAAATCAGCTGGAAGAGCGATTATCAAGAGTCCCGGAGTTCCGCGGCACACATGGGGCACCTCCAAGCACGAAAGTAAGTGTAGTATTCATGTCAACAGAATGGAGTTATATCGTTGCGGAGAAATGGTAACACGACAGCACAATGCAACGAGACTAGGGGCAGCAAAGCGCTGACAATATGCTATCTATTTAGCTGCTGTTCTATTCTCACCTCTCATGTTGGTATAGGAAGTAAAGAACAGTTCAATTATGAGGTGTGATGGAAAAGAATAGGTTGCAGTGTGACTATACAGTCGTGAATTGCAATAGTGTAACGTTTTTATTCTACACGATCAATACAACACCTATTGCTTGTTATTTCTGCCCGAGTACACCAGGGAACTTGGCCACATTTCACATGTCCGATTGGTATTCCAATGACTTGGTTACCTAATTCCACCGTTCCCATAGTGAAAGCTCCATTGTGGGGTCCATGTGTGATGAATCAGTTGTTACAGCATGTCAACCGTAAGAGAGTATTCATACCCCTTGACTTATTTTCACATTTTGTTGTGTTACAACCCAAATTCAAAATGGATTAAATAGATGTGTTTTTTCTCTCATCCATTTACACACAATACCCCATAATAACAAAAACATGTTTTTAGACATTTTTGCTAATAAAAAATAAAAAGTAATACAGAAATATCAAATTTACATAAGTATTCACACCCCTGAGTCAACACTTTTCTAGAAGCAACTTTGGCAGCGATTACAGGGGTGAGTGTTTCTGGGTGAGTCTTTAAGAGCTTTCCACACTTGGATTGTGCAACATTTGCCTATTATTCTTTTCAAAATTCTTCTTTGCTCTGTCAAATTGGTTGTCGATCATTTCTAGACAACCATTTTCTGGTCTTGCCATAGATTTACAGTCCAAACTGTAACTCCGCGACTCAGGAACATTCACTGTGTTCTTGGTAAGCAGCTCCAGTGTAGATTTGCCCTTGTGTTTTAGGTTATTGTCCTGCTGAAAGGTGAATTCATCTCCTAGTGTCTGATGGAAAGCAGACTGAACCAGGTTTTCCTCTTGGATTTTGCCTGTGCTCAGCTCCATTCCATTTATTTTTTTATCTTGAACCCCCCCCCCCCCCCCCACAGTCCTTAATGATGACAAGCATACCCATAACATGATGCAGCCACCACTATGCTTGAAATTATGGAGAGTGTTACTCAGTAATGTGTTGTATTCAGGACAAAAACTGAATTGCTTTGCCATATTTTTAGCAGTATTACTTTAGTGCCTTGTTGCAAACAGGATGCATGTTTTGGAATATTTTGATTTTGCACAGGCTTCCTTCTATTCATTCTGTCAATTAGGTTACTATTGTGGAGTAACTACTATGTTGTTGATCCATCCTCAGTTTTCTCCTATCACAGCCATTAAACTCTGTAACTGTTTTAAAAGTCACCGTTGGCCTCATGGTGAAATCCCTGAGTAGTTTCCTTCCTCTCCGGCAACTGAGTTAGGAAGGACACATGTATCCATGTAGTGACTAGGTGTATTGATACACCATCCACATTGTAATTAATAACACCATGCTCAATGTCTGCTTTTTATATTTTACCCATCTACCAATAGGTGCCCTTCTTTGCCAGTCATTGAAAAACCTCCTTAGTCTTTGTGTTTGAATCTGTGTTTGACATTCACTGCTTGACTGAGGGACCTTACAATTATCTGGATGTGTGGTGTACAGAGATGAGGTAGTCATTGAAAAATTATGTTCAACACTATTATTGCACACAGTGAGTCCATGCAACGTATTATGTGACTTGTTAAACACATGTTTACTCCTGAACTTATTTAGGCCATAACAAAGGGGTTGAATACTTATTGGCTGAAGACATTTCAAGCTTGTCATTTTTTATTAATTTCTGAACATTTCAAAAAAACATAATTCCACTTTGACATTATGTGGTGTGTGTAGGCCAGTGACACAAAATCATTTTAAATTCAGCCTGTTACACAACAAAATGTGGAAAAAGTTAAAAGAAATTCCTTCTGGAACATGTGCTTTTATAACAAATGTGTATTCCATCCGTAAATACGAATACCTTTTGTTAAATTACAAGCCAAGTTGGTTTAGCCACGGAAAAATACAGGAACCTTTCCACTAGCCATGATTGGCTGAGATAATGAGCGGGCTGGATATGCCGGTAGATGACTTTGGATTGGTCTGGCATGTAGCATGCTTCTGTCTATAACATGAGTTGCTCAGTATGTGTTAATAGTTCTTTCTATTGCGCCGTTTCGGAAAGATATAACGTTAGCTATCGAGAAATACAAACGTTTTGCTACTTTTCTCAACAACATAGAGCCTGCTAAATTCAGGGCATCAATCGACAAATCAGTTGGAAAAAGCGATTGGCTACATTCTGCACATGCCACGGTCAGTGTTAACCGGAGGGACTTTACACAACGCTGGCCAAACAAGATGTAGCTACAAACAAAATGGTTCCAGTCTGCCTTGAAGCGTTCATCCATGTATATGGATAAGAGTCTAGCTACATTTTCAAATATTCTAAGTTTCTAATTTTGTCAGAAAGTCATTTTCATTGCAAGTAAACGTGTACTGTTAACTAGCTAGCGAACGTTAGCTTGCTGGTTCGCTAGCTAACGTTTTGTGTATGATCTGTGTAGTAATATTATTCGTATCTCAGAACGCCATTTGCATTGCTAGTTATAGCCTAACGTTAGCTATCTAGCTAACATTGAACCTAGTTGGTTAGCTTTAGCTACCTGCAGATTTATTCTACAGCATTTCATGCATGGTGGCTAGCTATGACAATCTGGTTGTACTGTAGCTATGGGTTGGGATTACGGTTTATTGTTTAGCTAGCTAGCTACATGTCTAAACAAAAGACTCCACTTCGCCAGATGATTACATGACCCGACCCGTTAAGTTAGCCAGATGTGGCTGGGGGTGATTACGGTCATCTATTGTATTTCATGAACATGTGAATATGTCTAGACAATAGTGACCATCCACTTAGCTAGATGTGGCTGAGCGGTGGTTATAGCATTTCCTTCACGTGACCCATCAATTTAAACAACTGTGTCTGGATAAGCATCATCTGAAATGATTAAATATTTATGGCTAACGTTTATATCTTTCAAAAAAGCCGCAGTAACAAGGATTCTCTACTCATACCGAGCGGCTCATGTTATAGACAGAAGATGAGGTAGTCATTTAATAATCGTGTTTAACACTATTATTAAGTCCATGCAAATTATGTGACTAGTTAAGCACTGTTTTAACTCCTGAACTTATTTAGGCTTGCCATAACAAAGGGGTTGAATACTTATTGACTCAAGACATGTCAGCATTTCATTTTTTAATAAATTTGTTAAAATGTCTAAACATAATTCCACTTTGACATTATGGGGTATTGTGTGTGTGTGTGTGGGCCAGGGACACATTCAGGATGTAACACAACAGAATGTGAAACAAGTCCAAGGGGTGTGAATACTTTCTGAAGACACTGTGCAGTATTCACATCCCCGAGTCAGTACTTTGTAGAAGCACCTTTGGCGGCGATTACAGCTTTGACATTTTTTAATTTCACCTTTATTTAACCAGGTAGGCCAGTTGAGAACAAGTTATCATTTACAACTGCGACCTGGCCAAGATAAAGCAAAGCAGTGCAGCAAAAACAACAACACAGAGTTACACGTAAACAAACGTACAGTCAATAACACAATAGAAAATAAAAATAGAAAAATCTATGTGCAGTGTGTGCAAATGTAGAAGAGTAGGGAGGTAGGCAATAAATAGGCCATAGAGGCGAAAATAATTACAATTTAGCATTAACACTAGAGTGATAGATGTGCAGATGATGATGTGCAAGTAGAGATACTGAGGTGCAAAAGAGCAAGACGGTAAGTAATAACATGGGGATGAGGTAGTCAGGTGTGCTATTTACAGATTGGCTGTGTACAGGTACAGTGATCGGTAAACTGCTCAGACAGCTGATGCTTAAAGTTAGAGAGGGAGATATAAGACTCCAGCTTTAGAGATTTTTGCCATTCGTTCCAGTCATTGGCAGCAGAGCTTTGAGTTGTCTTGGGTATGTCTGTATCAGCTTTGAGTCATCTTGGATATGTCTGTATCTGTCACAATGATGACGCTGGAGAGACGAAGCAGGTACGGGGAGTAACATTTAATAAATAACGGACATGGAACGAGACATAAACAGCTTAGCAAACAGAAAACAATCAATGCAGAAGCGGGGAACAGAGCTGGGGAACTGACACATATAGGGGAGGAAATGAACAGGTGATAAGAGAGTACAGGTGAGTCCAATAACGCTGATGCGCGTGACGAGGAAAGGCAGGTGTACGTGATGGATGGCAGGAGTGAGTGATGCAAGGCATTCTGGCGCCCTCAAGCGCCAGGGGGGGGGGGGAAGAGCGGGAGCAGACGTGACAGTATCGGCTTTGAGTCATCTTGGGTATGTCTGTATCGGCTTTGAGTCATCTAACAGACAGTAGCTAACTATTGTCTATGTCAGCTTTGCACATCTGGATTTGTGGATTTGCGCTGTTAAGTTAGATGGGGAGCGATAGTGAACATTTTCCATGGGATTCAAGTCTGGGCTTTTGGCTGGAACACTCAAGGACAAAGTGTTGCTTTCACTGTATGCTTGGGGTCATTGTCTTGTTGGAACGTAAATCTTCGCCCCCCCCCCCCCCCCCCCCCCCTGCCCAGTCTAAGGTCGTTTGTACTCTGAAGCAGGTTCTCATCAAGGATTTGCCTGCATTTGGCTCCATTCATTGTTCCCTTGATCCGTACCAGTCTCCCGGTCCCTGCCACTGAAAAGCATCCCCATAGCATGATGCTGCATCCCCATAGCATGATGCTGCATCCCCATAGCATGCTTCACGGTAGGGATGGTGTTAGATGGGTGATGAGCTGTGCCTGGTTTTCTCCAGACATAGCACTTTGCATTCAGGCCAAAGCGTTACATTATTTTCCTCATCAGACCAAGTTCCTGCGACTTCATGGCTTAGTTTTTGCTCTGACTTCATGGCTTAGTTTTTGCTTTGTCAACTGTGGGACCTTATATAAACAGGTGTGTTTCTTTCTAAATCATGTCCACATGTGGACATGATTGAATTGAATTGGCCAATTGAATTGGCCACATGTGGACTCTAATCAAGTTGTAGTGACATTTCAAAGATGATCAAAGGAAATTGGAGGCACCTGAGCTCAATGTCGAGTGTCATAGCAAAGGGGTGTGAATACTTATGTAAAATAGAAATGTCAATAAATGTACGATTAAAAATAAACAGAATATAACAAATATTGTACAATCCAGGTGTGCAAAGCTCCTAGAGACTTAACCAGAAAGACACAGCTCCTAGAGACTTACCCAGAAAGACACAGCTCTAAGAGACTTACCCAGAAAGTGACAGCTGTAATCACTGGCAAATGAGATTCTAACATGTACTTATTGACTCAGGGGTGTGAATACTTATGTAAATGAGATATTTCTGTCTAAAAAAAAAATAATTATAGAATGTTTTCACTTTGTCATTATGGGCTATTGTGTGTTGATGGGTGAGAATAAAAAAAAAAAAATCCATTTGGAATTCAGGCTGTAACACAACAAAATGTGGAATAAGTCAAGGGGTATGAATACTCTCTGAAGCTGCTGTATGTACGGGTGGGTGTGTGGGTGAGTGGGAGTTGTGGGGGGAAAAAGGTATTGAGAAGCAGGTGTGAAGAGTCAATGAAAATAGTCTCTAATACTAGTCTCTAGATAGGGCTGCGGTGGACAGTTGCTCTGGGGTTTTATTTTTCATTCTGATGGCGCTTTTTCCTCTCCGTTGGCCGTTCTTCTCCGGTCTGCTGACACAATCATGTCCTCAAACTCAGAGGAGCGCCAGGGTGAGGAGGTTACTCAAAATGCACAACGTTGGCCATCGTGGTTTTCCGCCGAGTCTGTCTTCACATCAGACATCATGTCTTCAGTTGCCCCTGGAAATCACTGCTCCTCTTCAGCAGAAAGATATTTTCACCGATTGGCCTGTGCCTGTGAAATTACAGGAAAGGTATCACATTACCAGTTTATGCTTCAAAACCAACTTTATAAAAATAGGTTATATTTTAATTTAAAAAAATCTATGACAGTACAGTAAGGCATTGTTGGCAGACTATATGAATGCAGTTCAATGCATGATTCATATAATTCACCATATTTTTTATTTTTATTTTACCGTTATTTTACCAGGTAAGTTGACTGAGGACACGTTCTCATTTGCAGCAACGACCTGGGGACTAGTTACAGGGGAGAGGAGGGGGATGAATGAGCCAATTGTAAACTGGGGATTATTAGGTGACCATGATGGTTTGAGGGCCAGATTGGGAATTTAGCCAGGACACCGGGGTTAACACCCCTACTCTTACGATAAGTGCCATGGGATCTTTAATGACCTCAGAGAGTCAGGACACCCGTTTAACGTCCCATCCGAAAGACGGCACCCTACACAGGGCAGTGTCCCCAATCACTGCCCTGGGGCATTGGGATATTTTTTAGACCAGAGGAAAGAGTGCCTCCTACTGGCCCTCCAACACCACTTCCAGCAGCATCTGGTCTCCCATCCAGGGACTGACCAGGACCAACCCTGCTTAGCTTCAGAAGCAAGCCAGCAGTGGTATGCAGGTATGCATAATTCACCAATATATTTCTTGGTAGTCCAAAAAACATTGATATCCCAGCTGGCCTGTTACATTGTTTGCTGCCTCCATTCGGGATGCACTGTTTCAATGACTCAATATTTTGGACAAAAAAAAAACAGACGAATGTAACTAAGGCTGGGAAATGTCAATACAATCAAACTAGCAAAACGCAATGATCACAAGTCAGTCATAAAGGTGGCTAATAGACTAGTGCACAAACTCAAGGCCTGAATAGGACACAGAAATGGGTATAAATGGCCGTGTCTAGACTTGACAGTTCATGCAGATTTAGTATTCTGATCAGAGAGTTGTTATCATGGAATTATGAATGCGTCATGCATCTACAGCTACATTTAAATGTGTCTACCGTGTCCACCGTGTGTCCGGATTCCCTTTTCACCCACACTATATTCATATGCCAATATGCATTCTACAAATGGTGGAATGGGCAAAATATGATAACGACGCAACAACGACTGATGGCAGTAGCTAACTAGCCATCTAACCTCTGTAGCTAACTACTGTACTGTAGCTAACTACTGTAGCTAACTAGACATCTAACTACTGTAGCTAACTACTGTACTGTAGCTAACTAGCCATCTAAACTCTGTAGCTAACTACTGTACTGTAGCTAACTAGCCATCTAACCTCTGTAGCTAACTACTGTACTGTAGCTAACTAGCCATCTAACTACTGTACTGTAGCTAACTAGCCATCTAACTACTGTACTGTAGCTAACTAGCCATCTAACTACTGTACTGTAGCTAACTAGCCATCTAACTACTGTACTATAGCTAACTAGCCATCTAACCTCTGTAGCTAACTAGCCATCTAACCTCTGTAGCTAACTAGCCATCTAACCTCTGTAGCTAACTACTGTACTGTAGCTAACTAGCCATCTAACCTCTGTAGCTAACTACTGTACTCTAGCTAACTACTGTACTGTAGCTAACTACTGTACTATAGCTAACTAGCCATCTAACCTCTGTAGCTAACTACTGTACTGTAGCTAACTACTGTACTCTAGCTAACTAGCCATCTAACCTCTGTAGCTAACTACTGTACTGTAGCTAACTACTGTACTCTAGCTAACTAGCCATCTAACCTCTGTAGCTAACTACTGTACTCTAGCTAACTAGCCATCTAACTACTGTACTGTAGCTAACTAGCCATCTAACCTCTGTAGCTAACTACTGTACTGTAGCTAACTACTGTACTGTAGCTAACTACTGTACTGTAGCTAACTAACCTCTGTAGCTAGCCAGAAAGCAATGCTAAAGGGATTGCAAATGGGTTAGTATAATTATTTATTTTTCTAAATATTAGCAAGCTGGGTAGCATTTATGAGGCCAGCAAAAACACGTTCCTCACAAGCCAGAAACGTATTTCCTCCAATAGAAAGAGGAGTGGGAGGCCCCGGTGCACAACTGAGCAAGAGGACAAGTACATTAAAGTGCCTAGTTTGAGAAACAGACGCCTCACAAGTCCTCAACTGGTAGCTTCATTAAATAGTACCCGCAAAACACCAATCTCAACGTCAACAGTGAAGAGGCGACTCTGGGATGCTGGCCTTCTAGGCAGAGTTGCAAAGAAAAAGCCATATCTCAGACTGGCCAATAAAAAGAAAAATGTAACATTGGCAAAAGAACACAGACACTGGACTGAGTTGCACGTTTCTCTGTAAAAGCCTGTAATAAAAAAAAAAATATATATATATATATGGCTCGTGGGTTGATTGAGTTTGACACCCCTGGGCTAGCGTATCTATTTATTTAGCAAGCTAAAAACACAGAGCCTACAGTTAGCTTGCTAGCTATCTGCTGGGAGGATGTCACGTCATTGAAGGAGTAGGTGAGTGACCAACTTTTTCCCTTCATCGTTTTTCAGTGGCTACAGCTAGAGGCAGATGTCATTTGCTTAGCTAGCAAGAAATGTGAATCGGTTCGCTAGCTAGGCAACTAGCTATGCTGAACTTGAACGACTGTTATCCACAGTTAGCATATCTCTTAGTTGTCAATCAAATTGATTTGGTATCGGTCAAATGGGCTGGCAGACTGGCAAGTTCCCATTCCGTTGTCAAAACGTGGGTTGGGGGACAAACATGGATTGCCAGGCAAGCTGCAGAAGACGAGCAGAATACCATTCCCCATCGATTTATCAGTGCAATTTTGATGGCCAACTAGCTGAAAAAGTTTGAGAGGATTTATCTAATGTTCCCTCGTTTAGATTTTAGCTTATCTCGCTCTGGTTAGCATTAGTTGTTGACCTTGTTTTTGTTGATGTGCATAGGCAACTGAGGGAGAGAGAGCCTACCTTTTTAATGTTTGATCAATAGGACTGTGAAGTTCCCAAATGTAAGAGGACTCCTGTGGTATTTACATATTTGCAGAAATCCATTCATGTGCCTTTTTTTTTGTTGCGAATGCGTTCGAATGATCTAACATCGTGATGTTGCTACTGCCTGTAAACACACTGTCACGTTCAACGTGAATGATGGCAGGCCCGTGTGGCAAATGGCTTATTTGCATATAGGCCTACTGTGGCTCTGATTAGCTATGGCAAATGGATTATTTGCATATAGGACTACTGTAGCTCTGATTGGCTATGGCAAATGGCTTATTTGCATATAGGCCTACTGTAGCTCTGATTGGCTATGGCTCTCCGATGTTTTTATTCGGTTTTATTCACTGCAGTATCTATTAATTGTCCAATCACACGGCCGTTTTCCCACTCTATATTGCTATAGAATTTTCACAAATGTCTTAGTATATGTCATTCCAGTACATTCTATGAATTCATGATAATGTGAAAATGACCATATATTAAGTGCTCACTTGTAAAAAAAAAAAAAAAAAAAAAAAAAAAAAAGTTTTTAAATAGTGTCATATTCTTCCTGGGGGTTTATATGAACAGATTTTAATAAGATTTCATGTTGCTTAAAACACTGTCAGTTCCACTTTAATCTCAGCTGATTTACCAGCAGATAGTAGACTGGTGTTGTGTGGACTGTTCTTCTTAAGACGACAAAGGAAAAGAAACATGAAATTCAGATTCTGCATGGTATTCTCACCACTATATCACGTAACACATTTATTAATACTAAGATAACTAGATTATTTTGTCTAATTCAAAGTCATAAACAAAGGCAAATTTGTCCTCACTTTTTTGCGGCTTATATTTGTCCTCCTCGCCATCTAATATAGACCCCTGACTTATAAATTGGATATATATATATTTAACCAGGCAAGTCTGTTAAGAACAAGTTCTTATTTTTCAATGACGGCCTAGGAACAGTGGGTTAACTGTCTTGTTCAGGGGCAGAACGACAGATTTTTACCTTGTCAGCTCGGGGATTCGAACTTGCAACCCTTTCGGTTACTAGTCCAACGCTCTAACCACTAGGCTACCTGCCGCCCCATAAAAGGGATACCTCAGGATTTTTGACATTGAGATTTTTTATCTACTTCACCAGAGTCAGATGAAATCATGGATACATTTTTCATGTCTTTGTGTGTCCAGTATGAAGGAAGTTAGAGGTAGTGTTAGGAGCCAATAACATCTACCTTTTGGTCTGTTTAGAGAACACTGGTGGTTGTACTGTAGCCATACCTTTGCCTAACAGATTGAGAAAAAGCCCAGCTTCCATGTCCCCACTTCAGCCACGTGAAGAAAGCACCAAATCAGCCATTTCTGGTGGCTGTCATCTGTCGAGGTCACAGTACTGGTCAGAACAGATAGATCTTATGACTGGCCCAGGCAGAGAGTACGGAGAGGACACAGCACGTGGTCAGAACAGATAGATCTTATGACTGGCCCAGGCAGAGAGTACGGAGAGGACACAGCACGTGGTCAGAACAGATAGATCTTATGACTGGCCCAGGCAGAGAGTACGGAGAGGACACAGCACGTGGTCAGAACAGATAGATCTTATGACTGGCCCAGGCAGAGAGTACGGAGAGGACACAGCACGTGGTCAGAACAGATAGATCTTATGACTGGCCCAGGCAGAGAGTACGGAGAGGACACAGCACGTGGTCAGAACAGATAGATCTTATGACTGGCCCAGGCAGAGAGTACGGAGAGGACACAGCACGTGGTCAGAAGAGCAAGCTGTCACCTTGGATCGTGTCAGAGGAAATAGGAGTGAGGCGACCTCTAAATGTGCCAAAAGGTCAAACCTGACCTACGACCATAGGGGACAGATAGGACTCCTCCTCGTTACATAAAGGGACAAGGCTGCTCCTTGCTATGTACAGTAGACACAGCCTTCAGCTCAGCTCTAGAGGGAAGGTAAACAGGAACTGCCTATAGCTCAGCTCCAGAGGGAAGGTAAACAGGAACAGCCTATAGCTCAGCTCCAGAGGGAAGGTAAACAGGAACAGCCTATAGCTCAGCTCCAGAGGGAAGGTAAACAGGAACAGCCTATAGCTCAGCTCCAGAGGGAAGATATAACTGGCATGTACAGTATATGTCTTTAGGCAAAGATAATGAACCCAGCAGATTGTCTTCAAAGATAATGAACCCAGTAGATTGTCTTCTAAGATAATGAACCCAGTAGATTGTCTTCTAAGATAATGAACCCAGTAGATTGTCTTCTAAGATAATGAACCCAGCAGATTGTCTTCTAAGATAATGAACCCAGCAGATTGTCTTCTAAGATAATGAACCCAGCAGATTGTCTTCTAAGATAATGAACCCAGTAGATTGTCTTCAAAGATAATGAACCCAGTAGATTGTCTTCTAAGATAATGAACCCAGTAGATTGTCTTCTAAGATAATGAACCCAGTAGATTGTCTTCTAAGATAATGAACCCAGCAGATTGTCTTCTAAGATAATGAACTCAGTAGATTGTCTTCTAAGATAATGAACCCAGTAGATTGTCTTCTAAGATAATGAACCCAGTAGATTGTCTTCTAAGATAATGAACCCAGCAGATTGTCTTCTAAGATAATGAACCCAGTAGATTGTCTTCTAAGATAATGAACCCAGTAGATTGTCTTCTAAGATAATGAACCCAGTAGATTGTCTTCTAAGATAATGAACCCAGTAGATTGTCTTCTAAGATAATGAACCCAGCAGATTGTCTTCAAAGATAATGAACCCAGTAGATTGTCTTCTAAGATAATGAACCCAGGAGATTGTCTTCTAAGATAATGAACCCAGCAGATTGTCTTCTAAGATAATGAACCCAGTAGATTGTCTTCTAAGATAATGAACCCAGTAGATTGTCTTCTAAGATAATGAACCCAGCAGATTGTCTTCTAAGATAATGAACCCAGCAGATTGTCTTCAAAGATAATGAACGCAGTAGATTGTCTTCTAAGATAATGAACGCAGTAGATTGTCTTCTAAGATAATGAACCCAGCAGATTGTCTTCTAAGATAATGAACCCAGTAGATTGTCTTCTAAGATAAAGAACCCAGTAGATTGTCTTCTAAGATAAAGAACCCAGTAGATTGTCTTCTAAGATAAAGAACCCAGTAGATTGTCTTCTAAGATAATGAACCCAGTAGATTATCTTCTAAGATAATGAACCCAGCAGATGATCTTCTTAAATGTAGTCCCATTTGAGCTAAGCAGCAGCCGCAGCTGAGTTCTTATCAGTCTTTGGGTACACTATCCCCTCAACAAGCAATACAATACAGCTAGGAGAGGAAGCTAGCTCACCAGGGTATGGAAGACACGGCAAATCTGGAGTGATCTGATCTGAAATAATAGTTAGACTCAGACACGATTAACTGTCATTAGATCAGAATAGAGGGAACTGGGGGTATAGGGAGTATTGAGCCTAAGGTACTATTATCTGTCATTAGATCAGAATAGAGGGAACTGGGGGTATAGGGAGTATTGAGCCTAAGGTACTATTATCTGTCATTAGATCAGAATAGAGGGAACTGGGGGTATAGGGAGTATTGAGCCTAAGGTACTATTATCTGTCATTAGATCAGAAAAGAGGGAACTGGGGGTATAGGGAGTATTGAGCCTAAGGTACTATTATCTGTCATTAGATCAGAAAAGAGGGAACTGGGGGTATAGGGAGTATTGAGCCTAAGGTACTATTATCTGTCATTAGATCAGAATAGAGGGAACTGGGGATATAATGGTGATATCCTGTCGCTCTGAAGGTCAAAGAGAGAAAAGGATAATATGGTCCATTTACTGCCTGGTGGCAGAAGGGTGTTGTTGCTCACAATGTCATCCTCCCAGTTACCAAGTGGATTGGAAACACACACACGGCCTAGTTTACCTCCACATACTGTGTACATTCTCACAAATAAAGCAAACGCACACACACATTGTCTGCATAGGGATCTGGTCAAAGGGATCTGGTCAAAGGGATCTGGTCAAAGGGATCTGGTCATAGGGATCTGGTCATAGGGATCTGGTCATAGGGATCTGGTCATAGGGATCTGGTCATAGGGATCTGGTCAAAGGGATCTGATCATAGGGATCCGGTCAAAGGGATCTGGTCAAAGGGATCTGGTCAAAGGGATCTCATCAAAGGGATCTGGTCAAAGGGATCTGGTCATAGGGATCTGGTCATAGGGATCTGGTCAAAGGGATCTGGTCAAAGGGATCTGGGCATAGGGATCTGGTCAAAGGGATCTGGTCAAAGGGATCTGGTCAAAGGGATCTGGCCAAAGGGATCTGGCCAAAGGGATCTGGCCAAAGGGATCTGGTCAAAGGGATCTGGTCAAAGGGATCTGGCCATAGGGATCTGGCCATAGGGATCTGGCCATAGGGATCTGGTCAAAGGGATCTGGTCAAAGGGATCTGGTCATAGGGATCTGGTCATAGGGATCTGGTCATAGGGATCTGGTCATAGGGATCTGGTCATAGGGATCTGGCCATAGGGATCTGGCCATAGGGATCTGGCCATTGGGATCTGGCCTTAGGGATCTGGCCTTAGGGATCTGGCCTTAGGGATCTGGTCATAGGGATCTGGTCATAGGGATCTGGTCAAAGGGATCTGGTCAAAGGGATCCGGTCAAAGGGATCCGGTCATAGGGATCTCATCATAGGGATCTGGTCATAGGGATCTGGTCAAAGGGATCTGGTCAAAGGGATCTGGTCAAAGGGATCTCGTCATAGGGATCTGGCCAAAGGGATCTGGCCATAGGGATCTGGCCATAGGGATCTGGTCAAAGGGATCTGATCATAGGGATCTGATCATAGGGATCTGGTCATAGGGATCTGTTCATAGGGATCTGGTCATAGGGATCTGGTCATAGGGATCTGGCCATAGGGATCTGGCTATAGGGATCTGGCCATAGGGATCTGGCCTTAGGGATCTGGCCTTAGGGATCTGGTCAAAGGGATCTGGTCAAAGGGATCTCATCATAGGGATCTGGTCAAAGGGATCTGGTCATAGGGATCTGGTCATAGGGATCTGGTCATAGGGATCTGGTCATAGGGATCTGGTCATAGGGATCTGGTCATAGGGATCTCGTCATAGGGATTTGGTCATAGGGATCTGGTCATAGGGATCTCATCATAGGGATCTGGTCATAGGGATCTGGTCATAGGGATCTGGTCAAAGGGATCTGGCCAAAGGGATCTGGCCAAAGGGATCTGGCCATAGGGATCTGGCCATAGGGATCTGGCCATAGGGATCTGGTAAAAGGGATCTGATCATAGGGATCTGATCATAGGGATCTGGTCATAGGGATCTGGTCATAGGGATCTCATCATAGGGATCTGGTCAAAAGGATCTGGCCATTGGGATCTGGCCTTAGGGATCTGGCCTTAGGGATCTGGTCATAGGGATCTGGTCATAGGGATCTGGTCAAAGGGATCTGGTCATAGGGATCTGGTCAACAGTAGTTCACCATAGTGAATATGGTGCTATTAGGGACACAGCATATTCCCATTCATCTTTGACAACCATTGCGATCCAATATGTCTGCCGAGCTTCAGCGTATGAAATTGTTTAATTTTAAGAGGTCTTATCTGAGATCTGTACAGGGCATTGTTCATATTCAACATCAGCCCGACTACCCTCTGTAGTACTTGCGGTCAGAGGCAGAGCAGTTGCCATACCAGGCAGTGATGCAACCAGTCAGGATGCTCTCGATGGTGCAGCTGTAAAACCTTATGAGGATTTGAGGACCCATGTCAAATCTTTTAAGTCTCCTGAGGGGGAATAGGTTTTGTTGTGCCCTCTTCATGACTGTCTTGGTGTGTTTGGACCTTGTTAGTTTGTTGGTGATGTGGACATCAAGGAACTTGAAGCTCTCAACCTGCTCCACTACAGCCCTGTCGATGTGAATGGGGACATGCTCGGTCCTCCTTTTCCTGTGGTCCACAATCATCTCCTTAGTCTTGGTTACATTGAGGGAGAGGTTGTTGTCCTGGCACCACACGGCCAGGTCTCTGACCTCTTCCCTATAGGCTGTCTCATCGTTGTCGGTGATCAGGCCTACCACTGTTGTCATCTGCAAACTTAATGATGGTGTTGGGAGTCTTGCCTGGCCATGCAGTCATGAGTGAACAGGGAGTACAGGAGGGGACCGAGCACGCACCCCTGAGGCGTCAACGTGTTGAGGATTGTCGTGGAAAATCATCTCAGAAATATAACGCTTTATCAGAACTTGTGAAATCAAAACATGCTTTTATTTACAATAGTATGACCATCTCGAATGTCCTACCGAACACACCCCTCTCAGAAGTCCAGTCCTTTATATTTATACCCACATAGTATTGTCCGTCCCCTATGAAGTCATTCCCCACCATCTGCCTTCAATCAGTTTATAATGGTGGCCGGACCCTACTCTGTATCCCCTCTCTTCACCACTAAATCAATGCACTCTTTGTGCCCCCCCCTCTCTAGGGCATCCAATTGCTTATAGGCGTCTATGTGTCTGGTCAGTTTCACTCGAATGGAATCAGCAGACTATGTGTTTCTTGTTCATTAGTGTCCAGCCATCTCAGGCATATTTCTCTGGTATGTATGCTTTTCTAGTGGAATGAGTAGACTATAAATCTAGTGTGTCAAAACACCCAGTAGGCACCCAGTAGTCTGGTCAATATAACAGAGAAATGGAGAATATAGAAGGATCAGAGGGCCAGAACGTCCCCCAGTAGACTTCCATCACCACGGTCCCATGACCCCTGCCAACATGTGGTCTGTCACTCCAATGCTCAGCCATCCTCCATCTCCACATGTTATCCATGTATCTCATATTACCACCACACCACTACAATCCCCCATCTGGGGCTAATTAGCCACATAAATGATACAAAATAAGACTTTGGGAAAGTAAATGAGAATACCTACGATATACAAGAAAATACAAAAACAGAATAAAGCACATAAACCAACTAGACCAAACATCTCCAAATGATTAAAACTAAAATAGGAGTAAAAGATCCAATTAGAAACATTAATAAAAACCTAACTAGACCAAACATCTCCAGTTTTCATAAGAGTAAAAGATCTAATTAGAAACATTAATAAAAAAAAACCTAACTAGACAAAACATTTCAACATTATCCCCCCGTGCAGACACCTACCAACCTTTGTTAGATGATTTAATACATGGTCCATAGACACTTGTAACCGGAATACCCTCTGTCACCTAACATGTTTTTGTAAAATGATCCTATTTTTAGAAGGCAAAACTAACTTTAATTAAAAGAAAATATATATGTTCATCGATATATATATAAAAATTCAAAGAAACATACAAAGAACACAAAGCATTAGGCAAAAATAAAAATGCTAAACCCCATTATCTAGGAGCACAGTCCTCATCCTTACAAATTAAACAATCTCCTTTTTGACACTTGGCACAGAAAAAAGGTTCTAGGTGATGATAATGACCATCCTCATGAATTTTTGTACACCACTTGCAATTGTGACGCAAATTACACTTTTTGTGGACATGTATAAGTAAACATTCATCTGAACTGGGTAATTTAACATATACATGGAAACCATCCTTACGAAAATCGTGACACGCATGACCACCCCCCCAATCACTTCATAGAGACAGTTAGGGTTACCAAAGGGCAGTCAAGAGGTCCTCCAACCGCATTGCAAGGCTTTCCATACTTATTGGTATAATTGCCTGGACTTCCCACTTTCTTAACGCTAGATCCAACCAAATTCATACATGAGAGTCTAAACATTTTCATTACATTTTCATCAGCATTAGCCTTTACTTCTGCTCATAATCCTTTGAATTTGGCCATAGCAATATTGTGAATAAAGGTGCAACAGTCATCCCCAAACATGACACAAACTCCACCCTTCTCCACTAAGAGCCAATTAAGTATAGTTAATGAATCCCTGTTGGTTATAGCCAATAAAATTAATCCACTCTAATTTCTAATTTGGTGTTATCCACAAAAATATAGATTCAAATCCTGATTTAACCTCATCTCTGGCCTTGAAATCCCTAGGTAGACCTCTAAGCAGTCCAATTGCATTAAGGTATACCTCAGGATCCTTCTCATAAGCCCTTTTAACTCTAGGTTTTACATAGTCATCATGGGGTGATTTAATAATCGTAACCTATTTAATTGCTCTAAGGCACAAAGACCAATCCATCCATCAGACAATACATTCAACAGTTAGTTTTTTTCCACACATCCAGAAACTATCAGCAATACTTCTGTCTTGAATTTTCAACATAGTAAGAGATGGCGTAACCTGAGTTATGTGACCACACAACCCTTTTCTATTCATAATCAACCCTTTATCATTACTTTTACGAACTCCCGCATTCTCTAACACCCAAATAGTATCACATTCTACAGTGGTGTTTCCTACATCAATTCCTTCGGTGTGGTGTCTGTAAAAACATTCATATTTTCCTTTAACCACGGTACCTCTGTCTAATTAAGGTACATTTAATTCAGTTCTAATGTTATAGGCAGCACAATCATTGTCTCCCAGCATGGTCTCATTCAACATAATTTTTCCCCTAGTCCTTACCCAGAGCAATCCTACATTTTATGTCACACAAGGGAATAGAATACTTTCTATTGTTACAATAGTCATTTTTCCCAACTTACACAGTTTTTACATGATGCTGGTTCAGAGACTATTAAAAGATCAGACAAAGGTGATTTTCTTCACAAAATACAATTGTCCATTCTGTGTCTGTTTGCCATATACTTAGCCCATTCGTATCACTCCTTCTTCACTACTTCTTCTCATGTCCTTGAGTGGTTCTGATTCTGATATATCTAATTCTGTTGCTTTTTCAATGTTCTTATCTTGAGGTAGATCATTAGAGTTTATCAGAAAGTTCCAAATATCAGTAAAAACTCTGACTGATGTCTCAGGTTGCTTTGTTGGCACGGTGGTCTGCTTGGTAAAGGCAGTCGATGTCATCTAGTGGTAGCTACTGTGGTCGTCACAGCAGCCGCCACCCTTGTTGTTGTCACAGGTTCTTCCTGTTCATGTGCAGGGGTAGGATCAATCTTAATGACAGTGGTGCTACTCCCTTCGGTCACTGTTGTTCTTGTTATTTCAACTATTAATTCTTCACCTTCAACTGGTTCAATCTGATTCATGATGAGCACCCTCTCGTCTTTTTCTTTGATTAATGTCAGGTCACATCCTTTCGGATCCCAAACGACTTGTCCCTTTGTTTGGTGATATGTCCATCCACAGAGTGCAATCTCCGATAAGGGTTTGATCCTTATGATTGAGATAGACTTCAGTTCTCCTGCTTCTGTTATAAGTTAAGGTGGAACAGAGATTCAAACCTTGTCAGTCTTTTTGGATTGTTCGGCTGATTCCTTTCTTCTCTTCCTGCTTCCACCATACATCTTGATTGCGCATTAGTCTGTTGTTTCTATACTAGCATTCACTGTTACTTTTGTTATGTCAATGTCATTATTCTTTTGTTGTTCTAACTTCAATTGTCTGTAAAGGAGACCATTCAAAAGTTTCAAAGTCAATTGTGGGGAAATCCCCATTTTCTTCAGCTTGCGGGACTTTTCCTCCTCTTTCTTCACCTGAGGCTCCCTCCTCAGGCCAGACTTAACTTCCATCTGGAAGGGTTTCAATTTTAGGGAAGAAATGTTCTCATTCTGTTCCTTGTGAGGCCTCTCCTCCTCTTCTGGGTGCATTAGTCGATGCACGTGTCATATTTTGGCTTTCACTTGATTTGCTGTTTTCTTGGCTCCTCCCTGGCGTCTCAATCGTTTCTGCTGCTCCTGCTCCCTCCAGGCTCCCTCCTGGTGAATCAGCATCCTCTGTGTCCTCATCTCTATGTGGTTGTATCCTTCTCTCTGTTGGGACTCAGCTGCAGCGGTTCAGATGGTACCACGTCTGGCTTCTTTTCACTTGGACGGCCGTTCTTGTTGCTTTGGCCACCTCATAGGGTCCATCTCTCCTCGGTTGATCCCACTTCCTCCGGATCCCTCCAACGTGGACTAGATCTCCTGGTATCACTGGGAGAGGTCCTTCTGGTCCCCTTGGATCATCAGACGCAGAACCTCTCATCCTGGTTCAGGTTTCTGCCTACTTTCTGTGAAGCATTCATACTTAGAGACTTATGGCCTCTGTTCTATGATTGCACCATACATCCTCTTACTTCCATCACTCATCACACAACAAACAGACATTCCAGCTGAAGCTGGCGAACCCCTCTCCTTCTGGTTTCCTAAACTTAAGACTTGGAAAACAACAGACAAAACATAACAGCATTGACAATGTTATGTGTTATGCATAAATATATTCATGCAAACTGAAATCTGAGACCATGACAATTCCCACTCTCTCTTTACCTGACTCTATGCCTCCAGGATACTTTTCTGCTGGACTCCACAAAAATAAAAGCCCTAAAAAGCTTCCTCATGCTTCCACCCAGTCTTCCCCTTTCGGCCACAGGTTCAGAGAGGTGTTCCCAAATCATGTCATTTTTACTTAGTTTCCCATCTACTCCATTTCAACTGATAATCATGTGCATAACCTACAATTAACATTCTCTCTTCTTGAATTAATTCAACACTGTATATGCTTTCATATCAATCCCTTTAACATGTTTGTTTAGAGCATAATATCCTATCATCCATTCTCTTTCACATGATGTATTAAAAATAAAACAAGTAGCCTCCAAACTCAACCCAGTATGTCTATAGTGGAATCTAGTCTCTCTCTCTTTCTCTCTCTGATTCCACATCCTCTGTCATGGTGTTTTCAAGCTCACCCATTATTCAGCTGGACCTTACTTCTCGTGAGACTTATGCACCCACCAAAGAGAGACATGAAGAACTTTACCACTGTAGTTCTGTAAGAAGTATACCACCAGCCTGGTGTATCTTGATGTACACTCAGTCTCCAGAATGCAGCCAAAGCCCTTCCATTTCTGGCTGTTTTTTCCTGAGGACATACACACTAACACATGGGTTATTTCCTGACAACATTAGCAAAATCACTAAATCTTAATTTTTAATAACAGCCCTATGTAACCATTCTGCCTCAAATACCTGGCCTCCTACCACAGAAATATTCAATGATAGTCAAATGATGTTCCCTACATCAACTGCTGTACAATAACATGTAATCAGTCAAATGTCTTCCAGTTGGATTAATATCCAATCCTATCAAAACTAAGTAATAAGTTTCTTAAACTTTTGCTCTAGTGTTCAAAATGCCACCACTTATTCTTTTTACCATATCTTTAGATATGTGAATTGTTCTATTTACTTTAGAATTGTCCCTATATTTTACACAGCCAGCTGTCTTTCCTTTTCTGTGAATTATCTCTATTATTATACATAGTTTCTAGAAATAGCACCCCTTCACTACCATTACCTTCATTTATGAGTCCCCTAACCCATATGGCCAATGTAGTCACAGTTTTTTTTCTAACCCATAACAGCCATTGTTTGATACATACTTAAAACATCCTTAAGTCAATTTATATATCATTGATATCAGTATCAATCCCTCCTCAGGAACATATACACAACCTTATGTTCCTCAAAACAAAAATAAATTGACCAAACGAGAAAAAGAGAGAAAAAAAAAAAAAAAAAAAAAAAATTATTATAATTACACATTTGCAATAAATTTCCACTATTCGTAATGTAATTAAACCTGGAGAAAACGTCCATCTGTTTCATTCTATGCCCCTGTTATTATTGGTCTCTTTCTTCTTCATTCTTGGGTATCATCGCACAACATACTATCTTTTTATTCAATTAAACATTAGATTTTATCATTCCAATTCCAATGACATTATAAAACAAAAAAATAAAAAATAAAAAAAATACCTTTAATCTAATATTCTGTAAGTTTTGTCAACCACCTTGTCTCAGGATTAGTTTCCAGAGCTTCCCTAGGCCTATTAAATTTAAACAGTTCTATATCTAAATAACTAAACAGTTATTTCTTAAATACATTTTCCAACCCAATATCAGGATAACAGTCCTTAGTGTTTACTTTAACTCAAATTTGACCTTATCTATTCAATACACAACATCCCTTTAATAATTAACATTTATACTAAACACTTTAAATACCAGTATTATCTATTTTCCAATAGCCCCGTTGTCTCAGTTTTTCTCTCATTTGTGGCCTGATAATAAAAAGATCAGTACCCCAAGCCTTTAAGTCATTACTCTCCCTGGCCCATATCATTTCAGCATGTCTTTTTTTTTTTTTAGATACAGTTCACAGGTCATCAGACACAGTTGTCCCTCACTGTTCAGTCGGTTAGGGTGGGTTTGATCTCCACACCCACTTGTGGTAATATTCTCTCCCATGCCTTAAAGCATTCTGACGTCACCTTCTTATGATAACTCCCTTATTTCACCAGTGTTCTCTCAGATGAATTACAGATGATATTTTTATCAACAAAAACCCTCACAAACCCACACTCCAATAAACCCGTTGGAATAACTTTCAACACTTTTTATATGCATAATGAACAAAACACATTTGTGTATTTACCCAAAGACCATAACCCCAAGGAACTGATAGTTTTACCTATGAACCCATGTTATATCAAAAATTAAAATTAAAATAAACCTATTCGAATAACTTATTCAATTTAAGGGTACAACTCTTCATAATTTTCCCAGAGACATAATAGATTTTCAAAGTAATTATACAGTTTGAATAGAGTCTGGTGTCTTAAACATTTTATAAGTAAATCCCACCTGTTCCAACAATTTCTAGTAAAAGGTGATCAGTCTTTCACAGGAAATTCCTAGGATTTAGGGCATTTTGACACCATTAATATGTTTCCACTCCCCCTTTCTTTAGGAGCAACTTAAATACATTTTTCAAAAACATGTTCATCCTTTTGCATACCCAATTTGAAACTGAATTGGAAAAAACTCTTCCAATATATCTACTAATGCATATTCATTCCCAGTACATGGTGTACTCACTAGTGAACCATAAGCTAATAATAGCAAACGAACTGGACTCACTCATCCAGAACTCCATGTTTTAGCCTTATCCAGATATTTTTATTTTTAAAGCGGCTGACTTTAACTGCTTTCCACAGTAATGCAGTCTCCAATGACATTGTTGACCAGAGAAGATTAAAAAACCCTTTTTTTTTTTTCCTTATTCTTTCTGGAAAAGAAAGTGTACATATCGTTAATATTCACAATGTTACTTTTTAGTCAGCAAACCAATAATTTTACTTATCCATTGATTTTATTCTAAAGCGTCTTTAACAGTTCCAGAGAATTGTGGTATAGAATGTCTAACAATTAAAATTCCGTCGTTACTCTACTAGATGTCAAGTCAAACGTGATCTAATACTTCTTCTTGACCACATATAAACTGCAATCTCTACGAAACACTCATTGTTCGCTCAGAGACTATACACCGACAAGTAAAAAATTCCATTCTCACTAACCTCAAACCGATTAGTTGTTTGTTATTTTGACAAGGATATAAACTCTTGTATAGCGGCATTTCCTACTACCGTACTAAGTTCTAATGTCACATTACACTAATTTTCCCATACCCGATATACCTATATCCAGAACAGAGAGCTATTTTCTTATTGGTTCTTAGATCTTGTCAATAGTTCTGCCAATCACCCGCACGTCTGCGAGGACTAGAGGAACCACACACACACCCTCATCGCAATGTATTTTCTGATCATAGAATGTTGACATCAGAACGCCTGCAAATCGAGCTTAACATTTTGGTCCCATGTGACTGTTTAATTCCCTTGTCCTATTTATCCTGTTTATCAGGTAATAGTGTCCTTCTCTCCCTATTCTATGGAAACAGTCATTTTGTTGTCATGCCACTAATTATTTATTTATTTTTCCTAAATACTCCCATGTATTATACACCTTTTATTTACTATTTTTCCAAGGTAGAGCGAATCCCCTTTCCAATTAAAAATGCATTTGTCACATCACTTAATTTCTCTTCTCAAACCACGCTCTATATAGTACAGACATTATTTCTGAATACTACAGATGACTTAATGTCTTATTCTAATACAATACTTCAAATATCACTGTGTTTTCCCCTTTACAGATATCATTATTTATTCCTTTTATAATTCTAATCAATTTTATGATTACATTTACATTACATTTAAGTCATTTAGCAAATGCTCTTATCCAGAGCGACTTACAAATTGGAAAGTTCATACATATTCATCCTGGTCCCCCATGGGAATTTAACCCTCAACCCTGGCGTTGCAAGCACCATGCTCTACCAACTGAGTCACACCAGTCCACTGCCCGCTCCGTTAAGATCTCTATCTAACGTCTTACTTTTACCTTTATTAAATTTATTTTGTCTATACTTTCTTACCTCTCCCCTATATTCTTTTTATTTCTTTGTCTTTCTTTGTCTTTTATCCCATTTTACTGTTTAATTCCCGATTCACGGTTTTAGTGAAACAAACCTCTCATATTTTGGTCTCTGTCCTTCAGGCTATTTTTAGACCGCAGTCTCTGTGGGTACAGAGTGATCGACGGCCTGTTTTTTCCTCTTCCTTTGTTACACCGTTCGTGAATCCTTAATCTGTCCTGAATTTCACTATTTATCACTATTTATCTTAACTAACCTAGATTCGTTTTTAACTTTATAGTACAATTTCAATTTATCGACGATTCTACTTTCTGTCTTGTTACACACTATTTGGTTTAATCCTCTTTTATTATCTTTATGGTTATTTATTTTAACACCTTTTTTAGTATTCTACTATGGTCGCTTATTACTTTATCACATCAGTGTTTTTATCCTTGATTATAACTTATTTTACTTCGATGTTCCTTAATTTCATTCCATCTGCCTAATAGCAGTTAACTGCACTCTCCTTCTCAAATTACACTCAGTTAACTGTCAGAGAGGCTTGCGCATGCCTCTTCCTACCAGCAGTTGGTCACAGACACACACACAACCCAACCTGTCCTTTCTTTCTTCCTAATGTTCTATCTCTACACAGATCTACTCATTTCTTACAACATTATCATTCATCCTTTTATGTTTCATCCGTTCATTCAATCCCTTTGTTTTTACCTCAAAACAACTCAGTTCTTTCTTTATTTACTTAATCCCTTTCTTCAACATAAGCCTAAGCTAATAGGATTTCTACGATATGACGCGAGACTACTGTCTAATCGGATCAGCTTGTCTTCATATCCTACCCACCCCCCAATACTGATCTTTTCTTCTTTTATTAGAGTAGTATTGTGGCGTGACCTACTGAATTACAAAACCCTGTTAGCTAGACAGAGCGGTTTTTTATTCGCAGGATTTCTTTTGCATTTGAACGCCGCACAATCGGGCAAACGTCCTAAATATTCATCCGTACAGTCCTCCTTTCAGAGCGTTAACCATGAAATATTTATTTAACTACTGATTTATGTTTCGACCGTATAAACTACTTTTGCAGTTGAACGCCGCACAATCGGGCAAACGTTTTTTCTACAACCTAATATTTATAAGCTACTTTTGCAGTTGAACGCCGCACAATCGGGCTAACGTTTTTCTACAACCTAATATTTATAAGCTACTTTTGCAGTTGAACGCCGCACAATCGGGCTAACGTTTTTCCTGCCTTCTAAATATTCATCCGTTCAGTCCCCCGTTATGGGGCGGTATCCATGAAGTATTTATTTACTAAATATCCACCCAATCAGACCTCTTTAAAAATGTTCCTTTTTTAAAGAGCGGTGGCTTTCTAACTACTTATTTATGCAGTTCTCTGTTATCTTTAGAGCCGTTATTCATAAGTAACCTGTCCAAGCATTCCTTCTACTAATTTTATTGAAGAGGTATCACAGGATTTTCTACCTACATTATCTGTTTTTACCGTATGAGCTGTCCCACATTATAGCCAGCCATCTCAGCCAGATGGCGCAAACAAGCACATCATTTAAGCTACACATTCGAACGGTCTAATCAGAACGAGCGCATGCTCCACTAAACACCTAACACAAGCAAAGTTCACATCGCCTATTCACTCATTCTCTATACATGCGCATGCATTTATATTTAATACAATTCCCCAAATTACACATACATGCAAATTTATTTGAATTCAAAAGTTCTTTCGTTTTTACTGGTTTCTTTTTAGGAAATTTGAAAGAGAGACTTACATGGCGCCCCTCTCGCTGAGACAGAATCTCTGAAGCAATCCATACAAACATTTCAACTATGTAAGAACAAGCTTACCTTTTTATAGTTGTGGCCATAGTGTTTGCAAGATTGTCCAAAGAAACTATCTCCAGCCCTGATCGCCATATCTCAGTCCCTGTCCCTCCTGGCTCAGCTCGCCAAATATGTCGTGGAAAATCATCTCAGAAATATAACGCTTTATCAGAACTTGTGAAATCAAAACATGCTTTTATTTACAATAGTATGACCATCTCGAATGTCCTACCGAACACACCCCTCTCAGAAGTCCAGTCCTTTATATTTATACCCACATAGTATTGTCCGTCCCCTATGAAGTCATTCCCCACCATCTGCCTTCAATCAGTTTATAATGGTGGCCGGACCCTACTCTGTGTCCCCTCTCTTCACCACTAAATCAATGCACTCTTTGTGCCCCCCCCTCTCTAGGGCATCCAATTGCTTATAGGCGTCTATGTGTCTGGTCAGTTTCACTCGAATGGAATCAGCAGACTATGTGTTTCTTGTTCATTAGTGTCCAGCCATCTCAGGCATATTTCTCTGGTATGTATGCTTTTCTAGTGGAATGAGTAGACTATAAATCTAGTGTGTCAAAACACCCAGTAGGCACCCAGTAGTCTGGTCAATATAACAGAGAAATGGAGAATATAGAAGGATCAGAGGGCCAGAACGTCCCCCAGTAGACTTCCATCACCACGGTCCCATGACCCCTGCCAACATGTGGTCTGTCACTCCAATGCTCAGCCATCCTCCATCTCCACATGTTATCCATGTATCTCATATTACCACCACACCACTACAGGATCAGCATTGTTTCAACATTGTTTCTAATTCGTTTTTTAGAACGATAGAACAATATGTTGGTTCTAATGAGTCTTATAGACTTTTATAGGTACTGCGGAGACATGTTTCTTGTCTGCAGAGTGAAATCCAGGAGGTATCCAAGTAGTTTCCAAACTTTTCGAAGCTGTGATCCGTAGAGTGCCCCCAGCTTTATTCTGAGACCCGGGACAGGAGCTACCCTTTAATGGGTTTCAACCCATCATTGGATTTGGGAGACACTGACTTCCACCCTGAAGGAAGTTTGTGACAGAAATGCAGATATGGTTGATGTAGTCTTTTTATTGAACTTGTATTTATCCAGGAAGTCCCATTGAGTTCAGAAGATCTGTTTTACAAGGGAGACCTGGCCAACTGGGCAGCTCAATAAAATAATGTACCTGTTGCCAACATTCTATTTCCTCCCTGCTCTTAGTTACCAAATACATCTGATAGGGTTTGACATGTACAGTACTGACCATCTCCCCTGTTCTTCAGTCATGACTTTTCTCCCTATGGAACCACAAAGCACTGTTTTATTACAGACTGGGACGCTGGGACTGCCCACATGGCACCCTATTCCCGATACACTACCCTTTGGGCCCCGGTCAAAAGTAGTGCACTACTAACCCTATAGGTCCTGGTCAAAAGTAGTATGTATGGAATAGGGTGCATTTGGGATGCAAGCTGGGACTCAATGTTCAATTCCAGCTTTATGAAGTTGAATGGACAACGAAAAAGAGAAAAGGTTTTATTTTTAGCACTTGGCCTTTTGACTCTCTTCACAGGAGAGGAGAGAGGAGCTGAGATTTCCGGGACTGTGTGATTTAGTTAGATTAGCGTCAATTTGGGAACCGTGGCTAGCTGACAGCTAGCACTGCATTGACTCAACTTTCTCTGGTCTCTTGCTTTTTAACGGAGTTGAACTTTGCTGTTTTCCTGTTTTTTACACTTGTATTGGATTGGCATGTATTCAGACTGAATTCAGCGGTAGAATTCAGCGGTAGAATTCAGCGGTAGAATTCAGAGGTAGAATTCAGTGGTTGATAATGTGGGTGCAACCGACCTATAGAATCTTCCGTTTACTGTCTTTCTTTCAGGCACACCTACCTTCGCGGGCCAATCGCATCACATGTTCTCTTCGTTTAAGCTAAAGATTACAGAGAACACCGTGCTTCTCCACCTGCATTGCTTGCTGTTTGGGGGGGTTTTAGGCTGGGTTTCTTTACAGCACTTTGAGATATCAGCTGATGTAAGAAGGGCTATATAAATACATTTTATTTTATTTGAATACATATTTTCTGGAATGTAGCTTTTGTACAAAATGTTAGAGAGAACTTTTGTATGAAGGAAAGTTATTTCCTTTTCTCATACTTGGTGTGTTATGATTGTGACGTTAGTTCGTAAGCTACTCCAATGTCATCTTGTGAAATCAGTGTTTATAATATTTTAAAAGCTTGTTTTCTACCACTTTTTTAGACTAGCTAGCAGTGGTGTAAAAACTTAAGTAAAAATACTTTAAAGTACTAAAGTAGTTTTTTTGGGGTATCTGTACTTTACTATTAATATTTTTGACAACTTTAACTTCAATACATTCTTAAAGAAGATTATGTATTTTTACTCCATACATTTTTCCCTGACACCCAAAAGTACTCGTTACATTTTGAATGCTTAGCGGGACAGGAAAATGGTCCAATTCACACACTAATCAAGAGAACATACCTGGTCATCCCTACTGCCTCTGATCTGGAGGACTCACTAAACAGAGAACATACCTGGTCATCCCTACTGCCTCTGATCTGGTGGACTCACTAAACAGAGAACATCCCTGGTCATCCCTACTGTCTCTGATCTGGAGGACTCACTAAACAGAGAACATCCCTGGTCATCCCTACTGCCTCTGATCTGGAGGACTCACTAAACAGAGAACATCCCTGGTCATCCCTACTGCCTCTGATCTGGAGGACTCACTAAACAGAACATCCCTGGTCATCCCTACTGCCTCTGATCTGGTGGACTCACTAAACACATGCTTAGTTTGTAAATTATTACTGAGAGTTGGAGCGTGCCCCTGGCTATTCATGAATAAATAACATCTAGAACATGTGTCCAGCTGCTTTGCTTAATGTAAGGAATTTGAAATTATTTATACTTGTACTTTTACTTTTGATACTTAAGTATATTTAAAACCAAATACTTTAACATTTTTACTCAAGTAGTTTTTTACTGGGTGACTTTCACTTTTAAAAAAAATTATGTTTTATTGAATATTTAAAACATACAATATACTTGCATTGAAGCTGCTCAACAACTACATAACATTAGTCATCTAACAGACTCCCATCTAGAGAGACCCACAGAACCATTTACATTAGTCATCTAACAGACTCCCATCTAGAGAGACCCACAGAACCATTTACATTAGTCATCTAACAGACTCCCATCTAGAGAGACCCACAGAACCATTTACATTAGTCATCTAACAGACTCCCATCTAGAGAGACCCACAGAACCATTTACATTAGTCATCTAACAGACTCCCATCTAGAGAGACCCACAGAACCATTTACATTAGTCATCTAACAGACTCCCATCTAGAGAGACCCACAGAACCATTTACATTAGTCATCTAACAGACTCCCAGTCCAGAGCGACACACAGGAGAAGCAACCAGGGTCAACGTCCTGCTCAAGGCCACGTCGACAGATCTCCCACAAGGTGAACAACGGGGACCCGAACCAGCGATCCATCAGCCACCGGCTCCCGACATCTAGGCCACCAGCCTTTCAAGACCCCCCCCCCCCCCCCAACAGTTCCCCAAGCGCTGCCCCTCAACCATCTGGAACTTGCCTCCAATTCTACATCCCAACCCCCAGCTTCTCTCGGCCCATCCCATCTATCTCTGCTGGCCAACCTCTTCGGGGTTTCTACGCAACACATATCTTTCAACTATGCTGTGATGTTTAATGTACAATTTCAATCTATCTAATCGAATAGAATCCACAGATTGTGAGTTGAAGATAAATACTTTAACTAAGAGTATTAGTATATTAGTAATTGACTGACCAGGTCTCTCCAGATCTCCTAAAAGTACTATTTATAGGGTCAATTTTAGATCAATGCTATGCATTTCCAGCCATTCCTGAACCTGAGACCAGAAACAGGCTACCTGAGGGCAAATCCAAAATAAATGGTCTATAAATGGTCTAAATGGTCTGTATCCTCACAACAAAATCTGCAGAGCTTCGATGGTTTTATGCCCCAAATATTCAACAATTTGTTGATGGCAAGAATTCTATATAATAATTCTAGCTGAAAAGCACGACTTTCACTTTTACTGAGTCATTTTCTATTAAAAGGTATCTTTACTTTTACTCAAGTATGACAATTGGGTACTTTTTCCACCACTGCTAGCTAGCCTGTCTAGGGAAAGAGATTTATGCTTCACTTGTCTTTCCCCATCCATCAGACAGTGTCTTTCCCCATCAGACATTGTCTCTCGTGTCATTGTGACTCAGACTTGTTTGTGTACAGGGAACAAAAATCAATGTCAGCATGTTTCCTCTTGCTATTTGTCTATGCCCTCTATGGGCCCCGATCAAAAGTATTGTACTATATAGGAAATACGGTGCAATTTGGGACACAGGCTGCGTCTCTCTCTCCCCAGTCGCTCCCTGGAGATTTCATTCTCTGTCTGGGTTTCTGACATGAAAGTTCTCTCTCGCTTTGTCTGTCTGTCTCTCTCCTCTCTCTCTTTCTCTCTCATCTGTCTTTCTCTCATCTCTGTCTTTCTCTCATCTCTGTCTTTCTCCCTCTCTCGTTCTCTCTCTCCCCATGTTAATCTCTGGAGGGGGAATAAAGATATGAATAATACAGAGTAAATATTTGTATATTCTCATCCCTTCCTTCTCAGGTCTGCATTTAAGACCCAATCAAAGCTTAGAAGGAGCCTGCCTTTGTCCGTCGGCCTGCTCCTGTCTGTCTGTCTGTCTGTCTGTCTGTCTGTCTGTCTTCCCGTTTCAGGAAACTAGGCGTATGTCGCGGGTCACTACTTCACACGAGAGCCGTTTGAACGTAATCAAAATTGTTTTTTTTGGGGCAGAAATGCCTTCTGGAAAGTGAACTGTCATGTTCCTTAATAACAAACTTTTATGCCGTCTGTAAATATGAATAAAATTGTTAAATTACGAGCCTAGTTGGTTTAGCCACAGAAAAAGTCAGTAACCTTCCTCGCTAGCCATGATTGGCTGAGATAATGAGTGGGCTGGACATGCCGAGAGATGAGTTCGGATTGGTCTGCCACGTAGCACGCTTCTGTCTATATGAGCTGGTCAGTATGTGTAGGTAATCCTGTCTAATGTGGCTTTTTTAAATATATATATATCTCTTAGTAGAGCTGCATAAGTGTGTCTCTCCACTTTCTGGACCGATTTTTGAAATCAGTGGAATTAGAGTCTGATAGCTAAGGAGATGGAGAAAACACCTGCCTCCGGATTATATCTTCAAACTAAGGGCAACCATGGCATCTGTGACAGGGAGACGGGTCCGTCCATGATGTATATGGGTAAGATAGCCTAGCTAGCTACATTTTCAGATATTACACATTTCTAATTTTGACAAAGTTGTTTTCATTTCAAGTTAGTGTACTGTTAGCTAACTAGCTAATGTTAGCTGGCTGGCTCACTAGCTAACATTACATGTATGATCTTATTATTCGTATCTCAGAGCCATTTGCTTTGCTAGTTATAGCCTAATGTTAGCAAGCTAACATTGATCCTGGTTGGTTAGCTACGTGCAGATTCATGCAGGGTAGTAACGTCATGAGTTGGAATTATGGTTCATTGTTTAGCTAGCTAGCTAGCTAGCTACATGTCTTAACAAAATACTCCACTATGCAAGTAACCATTTCAGGTGCGTTCATAAATTCAGTCTGGCCTTCTAGTCCGATTTCAGAATAAATTATGAATTTACTCAACAACCATTGAATATGGTGTCAGTAAACGTCTGCAATATTTTGGGCGGCAGCACAGTTAGTCAGCAACGCTCTGGATAACATGAAAACCAGCTCTGCTAGCTATATATAACATAAAACAGCCTAACCAGCTCTGCTAGGGAGAGTAAAATGGTCAGAGTGAGGCGTTCTCTCATTTGTGTCTGGAGTAGTTAGCCAACGTTAGCCAGTTAGCTTGGGTGCTTGACTGCCGTTGTGAGGTCAGAGTGCTCGGATCAACCCTGCTCCTCGGCCCGAGGGTGCAGTGGACGCTCTGACAGCGAAATTCTCTGAAGTTGTGAACGGAAAATCTGAGAGCACAGTTACAGTCACCAACACTCTGGATAACATAAAAACAGCCCAGCCATCTCTGCTATGAGAGAGTAATGTTATACAGTGTAGAAAATAGTAAGAAAAACACTGGAATGAGAATGTGTCCAAACTTCTGACTGGTAATGAAAAATAAATAAAAATATATATACTGTGGAGAGAATAATTATTTGATACACTGCCGATTTTGCAGGTTTTCCTACTTACAAAGCATGTAGAGGTCTGTCATTTTTTATCATAGGTACACTTCAACTGTGAGAGACGGAATCTAAAACAAAAATCCAGAAAATCACATTGTATGATTTTTGTAAGTAGGAAAACCTGCAAAATCGGCAGTGTATCAAATACTTGTTCTCCCCACTGTATATACAGTTGAAGTCTGAAGTTTACATACACTTAGGTTGGAGTCATTAAAACTCGTTTTTCAACCACTCCACACATTTCTTGTTAACAAACTGTAGTTAGGGGTTGGGTTTGGCACAGGGTAGGCCGTAGTTGTAAATACGAATGTGTTCTTTGCAGACTTGCCTAGTTAAATAAATTAGTAGAATGGACATTCCCATCTGAAACAGTGTTAGTTAGGATGTACAGCAGGATTGAGCTGGCCCCTCCCTGGATTTAGTGTTAAACACTCTACAACAAAGCTTTCTTTGTGTCCAACAAGCTTTCTCTGCCCTTAACCTTGTTCTGAACACCTCCAAAACAAAGGTCATGTGGTTTGGTAAGAAGAATGCCCCTCTCCCCACAGGTGTGATTACTACATCTGAGGGTTTAGAGCTTGAGGTAGTCACCTCATACAAGTACTTGGGAGTATGGCTAGACGGTACACTGTCCCTCTCTCAGCACATATCAAAGCTGCAGGCTAAAGTTAAATCTAGACTTGGTTCCCTCTATCGTAATCGCTCCTCTTTCACCCCAGCTGACAAACTATCCCTGATTCAGATGACCATCCTACCCATGCTAGATTACGGAGACGTAATTTATAGATCGGCAGGTAAAGGGTGCTCTCGAGCGGCTAGATGTTCTTTACCATCCGGCCATCAGATTTGCCACCAATGCTCCTTATAGGACACATCACTGCACTCTATACTCCTCTGTAAACTGGTCATCTCTGTATACCCGTCGCAAGACCCACTGGTTGATGCTTATTTATAAAACCCTCTTAGGCCTCACTCCCCCTATCTGAGATATCTACTGCAGCCCTCATCCTCCAGGTCCCCAAAGCACACACATCCCTGGGTGACTCGTCTTTTCAGTTCGCTGCAGCTAGCGACTGGAACGAGCTGCAGCAAACACTCAAACTGGACAGTTTTATCTCCCTCGTCATTCAAAGACTCAATCATGGACACTCTTACTGACAGTTGTGGCTGCTTTGTGTGATATATTGTTGTCTCTACCTTTTTGCCCTTTGTGTTGTTGCCTGTGCCCAATAATGTTTATACCATGTTTTGTGCTGCTACCATGTTGTGTTGTTGCTATGTTGTTGTCATGTTGTGCTGCTGTCATGTTGTGTTGCTACCATGTTGTCATGTTGTGCTGCTGTCATGTTGTGTTGCTACCATGTTGTTGTCATGTTGTGCTGCTGTCATGTTGTGTTGCTACCATGTTGTTGTCATGTTGTGCTGCTACCATGTTGTTGTTATGTGGTGTTTCCACCATGTTGTTGTCATGTTGTGTTGCTACCATGTTGTTGTTGTGTTGTGTTGCTACCATGTTGTGTTGTCATGTGTTGCTACCATGCTGTGTTGTTGTCTTAGGTGTCTCTTTATGTAGTGTTGTGTTGTCTCTCTTGTCGTGATGTGTGTTTTGTCCTATATATATATATTTGTTAAATCCCGGCCCCCGTCCCCGCAGGAGGCCTTTTGATAGGCCGTCATTGTAAATAAGAATTTGTTCTTAACTGACTTGTTAAATAAAGGTTAAATAAATACAATTAACAGACCATGTATCTCTGCCATAACTCCTGTTATCCTTATGTGCATTCTGAGATGGAGACCCCCCCACCAATTTATTTGTTATTTTTTAAATTATCCAATGTGATTGGATCTTCTTTGAACTATTGACCCTAAGAAAGCTCCTCCCTCAACCCCAAGGCAGAGCCCCTCCTAGCCATGATCTATGGGCCTATGCCCCTTCTAGTAATTCTATGGACTATGCAATCTCTGTTTTCAGCAACATATCCACATGTAAAACAGGGTTTCCCCAACTCTGTCCTGGGACCCACTCTGGGGGCATGTTTTTGCTGTTGTTGCCCTAACACTACACAGCGGATTCAAATAACCAACTCATCGTGAAGCTTTAATTATTTGAATCGGCTGTGTAGTGCAAGTTTGGGAAACCCTGATCAAAAGCACTCTTGCCATTTGCAGTGGAACTGTTGTCCTGGTTACATGGCCGCCCTTCAGACGTTCTTTGGGACTGTTGTCCTGGTTACATGGCCGCCCTTCAGACGTTCTTTGGGACTGTTGTCCTGGTTACATGGCCGCCCTTCAGACGTTCTTTGGGACTGTTGTCCTGGTTACATGGCCGCCCTTCAGACGTTCTTTGGGACTGTTGTCCTGGTTACATGGCCGCCCTTCAGACGTTCTTTGGGACTGTTGTCCTGGTTACATGGCCGCCCTTCAGACGTTTTTTGGAACTGTTGTCCTGGTTACATGGCCGCCCTTCAGACGTTTTTTGGAACTGTTGTCCTGGTTACATGGCCGCCCTTCAGACGTTTTTTGGAACTGTTGTCCTGGTTACATGGCCGCCCTTCAGACGTTCTTTGGGACTGTTGTCCTGGTTACATGGCCGCCCTTCAGACGTTCTTTGGGACTGTTGTCCTGGTTACATGGCCGCCCTTCAGACGTTCTTTGGGACTGTTGTCCTGGTTACATGGCCGCCCTTCAGACGTTCTTTGGGACAGTAACGTTCGAGTCTGGGTGAATTAGCATCTGCAAAACATGAATAATTCAGTCAGATGCTGTAGAAGACTAGTAAGTACAGTAACATAACATATTCTCTGTATTTAAAAGTAATACTAGCTAATACATTGACTTGTAGTTAAAAAAAATACATATACCGTCTCACTATTCATCTTAACCTCATGTACTATGTTACAATAAAAATGCTTTTAAATAGCTATCTCAATTCTGAACCAGCTAGCGGTAGGCGCTATGCTAATAGCGACCCTACAGGCTCTAATATAGAAGACTTGGGAAACGTCAGGGCCTCGTCCATATAAACGGAGTAGAAAAGAAATCACAATATTACCTTAGAAGCTATACATCAATAACAATTAAAACCAGAATATTATCTGGCGTCGTTCTGTCATATGTTATTCCATGTGCTAACCTTGCTTAGTCGCAAACCCAGGCAATCCCTACGTCAAGATCGCTAAGAGTTTTCACTCGATCGTTTTACACCTTAAAAAAAAAAATAACTTTTACAATTTCAACCTAAAAAATAGGTAAGTATCACACAGTCAACTATTTTTTTCGACTGTAACATGTTCTACAGATAACATGCTTGTGTACGACACGTACCTGAGAACAAAGAAAATAGAGACAGGAGGAGAGATGTTAGAGAGTTGTCACAAGACGTCTTCTTCCCGTGTTGTTTAGGGGAGGAGGGGAGACGCCAAACGGCTGTGCTGCCTCGATAGCGCGTGGTGGAACACACCTTCTACGTCATTCGTTATTTTCCAGAGAACGCATAGCCCCTCGTTGATTATCCATTACGTATTAAATGAGGATGTAGCTATGTATTGCCTGATGGGTACATTCAGCACGGGTTATCGTTTTCAAACTGGTGCGCAGTTAAACCGTTGTTTTCCCGCATATCCGACCAATTAAGATGAGTCCTAGATAATGACTGTCTCGGATGATTGAATGAGGCAACTGTATAATTGATATTCGTAAGAAGTTATCTAAGCTGTGCCTGCCTGTGTGTGTCACCCTCAATCATTCATGTCATCCACTGGAAATCAGCTCATTGAACCTGTGTTGGGTCGGGGGCACTCCGCCTGGAGAATAATGTAGGGTAAACACTATCATACTATTTTTTTAAAAATACGTAACCCTTTCAAATGTATTGAAATGTAATACTAGTGTACGGTACCTTTTTGTTTCTCACATGTTCCTACCAGTCTTCCAGATACAGTCGGCTTTAACCCCTTCATTACCATAAAACCCCTGGAGATTAGAGACATGTCCATCCGACTGTGTCCGAGAGAGAGATAGAGAGAGAGAGGCTCTATCTCATTAGAAGGGATTCCCTTGGGGACCCCAGTCCCCTCATATATTAAATGGGGTGCGGACAGAGGCACTCTCTCTCTCTGTGAAGGGAGGGGAAGTGGTTGAAAGAGGATTGCCTCCTCAGTGTGATAATGGCTCAGGCGACTAATGGTTTTCTTAGGTAGGTGTTTTGCTGAGCTTGTTGTTTTTGTTGCTGTACCATGGAAAGCAGCCTTTCTGCTTAGGATCTAACTGATTTTGACAATTTTTTAACTGGTCTTTGTAATGGAATGTATCTCTAATTTGAATAGATCTTTGTAATGGAATGTATCTCTAATTTGAATCGGTCTTTGTAATGGAATGTATCTCTAATTTTAATAGATCTTTGTAAGGGAATGTATCTCTAATTTTAATAGATCTTTGTAATGGAATGTATCTCTAATTTTAATAGATCTTTCTAATGGAATGTATCTCTAATTTTAATAGATCTTTGTAACAGAAATGTGTGGATATTGCTTCAGATATCCTAGTATGCTACTTAAGATCTAATGCAATCCCTTCCTTGCACATCCTGTAATTACACCAACGGTATGAAATGACATTGGACTGAATATGTAATTGGTCTGAATGAATGGACTGTAAAATATCCTAATAGGCTTCTTTGGCCCACTAGGCTAGATTAGACTGTGAAATATCCAAATAGACTTGTTTGGCCCATACTGTGAGGAAGCCCATATGGTATACTATAATATCTTGTCCTATACATGAACATATAGTGTGTGACAGAAGAACCATTTGATAATTTATGAAGTCTGCTTTCAGGGAACATTTGCTTTGAGTGCAGTCTCCACGCTTTGACGTTTAATAGTTGCCAATAAACCAATTATCAAGAGACGGTGAAAGGCATTTTTTAAATTTTTTATTATTTTTTAGATATTGTAAGATTTTTCTCCTCTCATCTAGGCATGAATAATTGTCAGAGAGAGAGAGATAGAAGAGAGAGGGAACCATCCACAGGTGCTTGCTTCTTCGCCACTTTGCCTCTATTCTTAATCGACCTTTCATTGTTGTTCTATCGCTTAATTGCAAAGACGGAACTTACCTCGTTCTTGACTTGATGTATTTTACCTCAGGTCAATTAATGGGGATATCAAAGGAGTCAGCTAACAATGATTTAACAGTCTTTATTAAACTAAAGACGAGGTATTGATTGAAGAAACTAAAGCAACTAATTAACAGCCTTGGACAGCTTCATGGTGAGAGATGAACGAACACAAACCAGGAAGTTGACAGGAAATGATAAATGCTCTTCACAATGACCTTTGTGTTGGCGGTCATCACCACAAGACTGTCCCAAATGGCACCCTAAACCTTCTGAAAGTATTGACACCCCTTGAAAAAAAAGAGAGATTATTTTACTGTCATTGGCCTGCGCACAATACCCCAGAATGTCAAAGTGGAATTATGTTTTTTTACTTTTAAAAAAACAAACAAATGAATCAAATTCACAGCTTTATTGACAACATCAGGTCAAACAGACTGAGTGCTCACATCCCAAAATGTACACATTTCACCTCACATGACCGTTACTCACACGACGCATGGTTGTGGAAACAATTCAAATTCCCCTTTGGTTCATAGTTAATCACAGAGGTACGCAGGGTCATAATGGATTATATGCATACAAATGGTTCAAGTTAAAATCTAGGCAACGGAAAAAAAAAAAAAAGGATTTACATTGGAAACTGTTGGAATACGACCAAATGACCATAACGTGCAGGATTTGCGGTGGCTAGAGATATAATTAAAATGATCTATTTCAAAAACAACTTGTGTACCCCTAGTAATTTGATATCAATGAGACACATGTCATAGTTACGGAAAAATCTAATATATATGTAGAAAATGACCAACTGTCGACCTGGAAGGCAGGACAAACCAACGTGACCTCTTCATGTGAGAAATGGTCTGAAATCAGACTCTTGGCTCAGACCTTTAGGAGACATGGCAGACAAACGGTGAATTCAATGCAATAGATTATCAGCGTCTCCCCCTCCTAGGAGTCTTAACATGTTCGATACCAACGTATCTCAGAGAGCTGATGTTGTGACGAGCCTCCATGAAATGCTCAGCCACGGGGTTTTTCTGGTCAAGGGTCCTGATATTACTACTGTGTTCTGCTATCCTTGTTTTCAAAGCTGGTTTTGTTTTCCCTACATAGCATAGACCACAAATGTGACCCGTCTTACGTAGCAGCATTTGAAATTGTGTTTTTTTACATTGGATAAAAGTAGAGACTCTGAGATAGAAAATGGCATATCGTACACTACAGATGAGGAACAATGGGAAAGTAATTCTGCTTTGAAAGTTGATACACTTGTAACCCCACGTTTGAGAAAATGGTCCGTAAATATTTTGGTTAATTTACTCAAGAGCTCTTCTTTGTCTACACCCATCCAGCATTGTTCACACCCTCTTAAGCCTTAGCCCCACCCATTTCTTTAAGTATTCACATGTGAGGCCATGTGCTAAACAGAGGGAGTAGTGTAGTAAACAACCAAAGATTTCAAGACTAAAAGTGTTGAAGGTAGTAGCAAAAATGATTAGTAAAAATACACTTTATCTAGTCCTTGGCCTATATCCTAATCTGACTTTGGTGCAGGTCATGTTGTTTTTCACATTACCGTCTATGGTAAACTTACACTATATCACATAAAATCTACATTTATTTGTCACATGCAGAGGATCTTTTTAATTTTACCTTTATTTAACTAGGCAAGTCAGTTAAGAACAAATTCTTATTTACAATGATGAACTACACCGGCCAATGCTGGGCCACATTATGGGACTTCCAATCACAGCCGGATGTGATACAGCCTGGATTTGAACCAGGGCCTGTAGTGACACTTCTTGCACTGAGATGCAGTGCTTTAGACCGCTGCACCACTCAAGAGCCCTTTATAGAAGTGAGTGAAATGTACAGTGAAATGTTTACTTGCATAGTGAAGTCTTTTTCTTAGACAGTTGAAGTCAGAAGTTTACATACACTTAGGTTGGATTCATTAAAACAAATTTTTCAACCACTCCACACATTTCTTGTTAACAAACTATAGTTTTGTCAAGTCGTTTAGGACATCTACTTTGTGCATGACACAAGTCATTTTTCCAACAATTGTTTACAGATTATTTCACTTATAATTCACTGTATCATAATTCCAGTGGGTCAGAAGTTTACATACTCTAAGTTGACTGTGCCTTTAAACAGCTTGGAAAATTCCAGAAAATAATGTCATGGCTTTAGAAGCTTCTGATAGGCTAATTTACATCATTTGAGTCAATTGGAGGTGTACCTGTGGATGTATTTCAAGGCCTACCTTAAAACTCAGTGTCTCTTTGCTTGACATCATGGGAAAATCAAAGGAAATCAGCCAAGACTTTAGAAAAAAATTTGTAGACCTCCACAAGTCTGGTTCATCCTTGGGAGCAATTTCCAAACGCCTGAAGGTACCACGTTCATCTGTACGAACAATAGTACGCAAGTATAAACACCATGGGACCACGCAGCCGTCATACCGCTCAGGAAGGTGACGCATTCTGTCTCTTAGAGATGAACGTACTTTGGTGCGAAAAGTGCAAAGCAATCCCAGAACAACAGCAAAGGACCTTGTGAAGATGCTGGAAGAAACAGATACAAAAGTATCTATATCCACAAAAGTATCTATATCCACAGTAAAACAAGTCCTATATCGACATAACCTGAAAGGCCGCTCAGCAAAAAAAAAAAGCATGTGGTTACAAAGGAGGCCTACAAACCTGACTCAGTTACACCAGCTGAATGGTAGTATTGCCACATTCAAAACAACTGGGAACTCAGGAAAAAAAAGAATAAATATGACGTCAGTGATCTTCAGGTCGGAAAGTCGAACTTCTAGAAAGAGTTCCCGAGTCGGAATTCTGAGTTGACCGTTCAAATAGATTTTTCCCGGTCGGAGAACATTTTTTTCTGAGTTCCCAGTTGTTTAGAACTCTCGGAACTAACTACTAAGCGTGATTCATCACTCCAGAGAACGTGTTTCCACTGCTCTAGAGTCCAATGGTGGCGAGCTTTACACCACTCCAGCCGATGCTTGGCATTGTGCATGATGACCTTAGGCTTGTGTGCGGCTGCTCGGCCACGGAAACCCATTTCCTAACAGTTCTCGTGCGGACGTTGCCTCCGGAGGCAGTTTGGAACTCGGTAGTGAATGTTGCAACTGAGGACAGACCATGTTTCCGTGGAACACGCTTCAGCGGTCCCGTTCTGTGAGCTTGTGTGGCCTACCACTTCGCGGCTGAGCCGTTGTTGCTCCTAAACGATTCCGCTTCACAATAACAGCGCTTACAGTTGACCGGGGCAGCTCTAGCAGGGCAAACATTTTACAAACTGACTTGTTGGAAATGGGGTATCCTATGACTGTGCCACGTTGAAAGTTACTGAGCTCTTCATTAAGGCCATTCTACTGCCAATGTTTGTCAAGCATTACCATACATGTTACACTACAGGAAGAGTCCAATCCATAGAATGAGGGTAATAGTATAGCTGGGTACAATGTTCAACTGTCTGTTTGACCTGTAAACAGATTCTCAAAGCCTCATTTTAGCTGGGGAATCAATGAGACCCTCTCAAAATGGGAAAACTCTTTGTTAGAGTAAGTTAAACAAGGTCTTGTGAAACAAATCTATACAATTTGCTTGTCCTTTTCTTCATTCTCATCTCTCATGCCATAATACGATCAAATAAATACTTTAAATATTTCCACTTATAGTATTTTATGATAATGTTGATGATCGTTACGTTTCATATCATCGTATGGTTAGTTAGTGGTTGACGTTACGTTTCATATCATCGTATGGTTAGTTAGTGGTTGACGTTACGTTTCATATCATTGTGTGGTTAGTTAGTGGTTGACGTTACGTTTCATATCATCGTATGGTTAGTTAGTGGTTGACGGTACGTTTCCTATCATCGTATGGTTAGTTAGTGGTTGACGTTACGTTTCATATGATCGTGTGGTTAGTTAGTGGTTGACGTTACGTTTCATATCATCGTATGGTTAGTTAGTGGTTGACGTTACGTTTCATGTCATCGTGTGGTTAGTTAGTGGTTGACGTTACGTTTCATATCATCGTATGGTTAGTTAGTGGTTGACGTTACGTTTCATTTCGAAGTTGTAACGTCGTGTTTTCTAAAGCAAGTCAATCCAGGCCTTGTTTAGTTGTCTTTAGAAAAGTCTTGCCAACCAGCTAGAAAGCCTCCCTACACAATGTATATTATACACATGATGACAACAGAACACTGCAGACATATCAATGTATATTATACACATGATGACAACAGAACACTGCAGACATATCAATGTATATTATACACATGATGACAACAGAACACATGGGCTGAGTCCCAAAACTACTATAGACCAGAACCAGACCATTCCCTATATAGTGCACTACTTTAGACCAGAGCCCTATTCCCTTTATAGTGCACTACTTTAGACCAGAGCCCTATTTCCTATATAGTGCACTACTTTAGACCAGAGTCCTATTCCCTTTATAGTGCACTACTTTTGACCAGAGTCCTATTCCCTTTTTATAGTGCACTACTATAGACCAGAGTCCTATTCTCTTTATATAGTGCACTGCTTTTGACCAGAGTTCTATTCCCTTTTTATAGTGCACTGCTTTTGACCAGAGTCCTATTCCCTTTTTATAGTGCACTGCTTTTGACCAGAGTCCTATTCCCTATATAGTGCACTGCTTTTGACCAGAGTCCTATTCCCTTTACAGTGCACTGCTATTGACGGTTTGACCAGAGTCCTATTCCCTACATAGTGGCCCTATTGGCCCTGGTCAAAAGCAGTGCACTAAATAAAGAATTGGGTACCATTTGGAACACAGCCATGTTCTGAAAGCTTTGGATCCCTTTGGTGCAGCTGTAGTCAAACTGCATCTGTTGGTCAACATTGTGTTATTGTTGTTTGGGATGGGAACTCATTAAAAACCCTTCTTTCTAGAAATTACCATGTCACCATTGATCCACTTCAGAATGTCTGCGTCTCATATTAGGTACTTCATTCCCTATGTAGTACACTACTTTTAACCAGGACCAACAAGATACATTTCGAGTACTCCCTGCGTCCCATTAGGCACCCTATAACCTATGCAGTGAAGTGTTTTTGATCATACTGTGTAGGGATATATTGGTGTAATTTGAGAAACATTCAGTGTCTGAAAATATCTCTGGTCTGGAACACGCCAAAAGTCAGATTGTGAATTATAAAGAAAACACTCAACACAACAGGTAGGGCTTTAATTAACATCTTCAACAGGTAGGGCTTTAATTAACATCTTCAACAGGTAGAGCTTTAATTAACATCTTCAACAGGTAGGGCTTTAATTAACATCTACAACAGGTAGAGCTTTAATTAACATCTACAACAGGTAGGGCTTTAATTAACATCTTCAACAGGTAGGGCTTTAATTAACATCTTCAACAGGTAGGGCTTTAATTAACATCTACAACAGGTAGGGCTTTAATTAACATCTTCAACAGGTAGAGCTTTAATTAACATCTTCAACAGGTAGGGCTTTAATTAACATCTTCAACAGGTAGAGCTTTAATTAACATCTACAACAGGTAGAGGTTTAATTAACATCTACAACAGGTAGAGCTTTAATTAACATCTTCAACAGGTAGAGCTTTAATTAACATCTACAACAGACAGGGCTTTAATTAACATCTACAACAGGTAGGTCTTTAATTAACATCTACAACAGGTAGAGCTTTAATTAACATCTACAACAGGTAGAGCTTTAATTAACATCTACAACAGGTAGAGGTTTAATTAACATCTTCAACAGGTAGAGCTTTAATTAACATCTTCAACAGGTAGAGCTTTAATTAACATCTACAACAGACAGGGCTTTAATTAACATCTACAACAGGTAGGTCTTTAATTAACATCTACAACAGGTAGAGCTTTAATTAACATCTACAACAGACAGGGCTTTAATTAACATCTTCAACAGGTAGGGCTTTAATTAACATCTACAACAGACAGGGCTTTAATTAACATCTACAACAGACAGGGCTTTAATTAACATCTACAACAGGTAGGGCTTTAATTAACATCTACAACAGGTAGGGCTTTAATTAACATCTACAACAGACAGGGCTTTAATTAACATCTACAACAGACAGGGCTTTAATTAACATCTACAACAGGTAGAGCTTTAATTAACATCTACAACATGTAGGGCTTTAATTAACATCTACAACAGGTAGGGCTTTAATTAACATCTTCAACAGGTAGGTCTTTAATTAACATCTACAACAGACAGGGATTTAATTAACATCTACAACAGACAGGGCTTTAATTAACATCTACAACAGACAGGGCTTTAATTAACATCTACAACAGGTAGGGCTTTAATTAACATATACAACAGGTAGGGCTTTAATTAACATCTACAACAGGTAGGGCTTTAATTAACATATACAACAGGTAGGGCTTTAATTAACATCTACAACAGGTAGAGCTTTAATTAACATCTACAACAGACAGGGCTTTAATTAACATCTACAACAGACAGGGCTTTAATTAACATCTACAACAGACAGGGCTTTAATTAACATCTACAACAGACAGGGCTTTAATTAACATCTACAACAGACAGGGCTTTAATTAACATCTACAACAGACAGGGCTTTAATTAACGTCTACAACAGGTAGAGCTTTAATTAACATCTACAACAGACAGGGCTTTAATTAACATCTACAACAGACAGGGCTTTAATTAACATCTACAACAGGTAGAGCTTTAATTAACATCTACAACAGACAGGGCTTTAATTAACATCTACAACAGGTAGAGCTTTAATTAACATCTACAACAGGTAGAGCTTTAATTAACATCTTCAACAGGTAGGGCTTTAATTAACATCTTCAACAGGTAGAGCTTTAATTAACATCTACAACAGACAGGGCTTTAATTAACATCTACAACAGGTAGTGCTTTAATTAACATCTACAACAGGTAGTGCTTTAATTAACATCTACAACAGGTAGGGCTTTAATTAACATCTACAACAGGTAGGGCTTTAATTAACATCTTCAACAGGTAGAACTTTAATTAACATCTACAACAGGTAGGGCTTTAATTAACATCTACAACAGGTAGGGCTTTAATTAACATCTACAACAGGTAGGGCTTTAATTAACATCTACAACAGGTAGGGCTTTAATTAACATCTACAACAGGTAGGGCTTTAATTAACATCTACAACAGACAGGGCTTTAATTAACATCTACAACAGACAGGGCTTTAATTAACATCTACAACAGACAGGGCTTTAATTAACATCTACAACAGGTAGGGCTTTAATTAACATCTACAACAGGTAGAGCTTTAATTAACATCTACAACAGATAGAGCTTTAATTAACATCAACAACAGACAGGGCTTTAATTAACATCTACAACAGGTAGGGCTTTAATTAACATCAACAACAGGCAGGGCTTTAATTAACATCTACAACAGGCAGGTCTTTAATTAACATCTACAACAGACAGGGCTTTAATTAACATCAACAACAGACAGGGCTTTAATTAACATCTACAACAGACAAGGCTTTAATTAACATCTACAACAGGTAGGGCTTTAATTAACATCTACAACAGACAGGGCTTTAATTAACGTCTACAACAGGTAGGGCTTTAATTAACATCTACAACAGACAGGGCTTTAATTAACATCTACAACAGGTAGGACTTTAATTAACATCTACAACAGACAGGGCTTTAATTAACATCTACAACAGACAGGGCTTTAATTAACATCTACAACAGACAGGGCTTTAATTAACATCTACAACAGACAGGGCTTTAATTAACATCTACAACAGACAGGGCTTTAATTAACATCTACAACAGACAGGGCTTTAATTAACATCTACAACAGACAGGGCTTTAATTAACATCTACAACAGACAGGGCTTTAATTAACATCTACAACAGACAGGGCTTTAATTAACATCTACAACAGGTAGGGCTTTAATTAACATCTACACCAGACAGGGCTTTAATTAACATCTACACCAGACAGGGCTTTAATTAACATCTACACCAGACAGGGCTTTAATTAACATCTACAACAGACAGGGCTTTAATTAACATCTACAACAGACAGGGCTTTAATTAACATCTACAACAGACAGGGCTTTAATTAACATCTACAACAGACAGGGCTTTAATTAACATCTTCAACAGACAGGGCTTTAATTAACATCTACAACAGACAGGGCTTTAATTAACATCTACAACAGACAGGGCTTTAATTAACATCTACAACAGACAGGGCTTTAATTAACATCTACAACAGACAGGGCTTTAATTAACATCTACAACAGACAGGGCTTTAATTAACATCTACAACAGACAGGGCTTTAATTAACATCTACAACAGACAGGGCTTTAATTAACATCTACAACAGACAGGGCTTTAATTAACATCTACAATAGGTAGGGCTTTAATTAACATCAACAACAGACAGGGCTTTAATTAACATCTACAACAGGTAGAGCTTTAATTAACATCTACAACAGGTAGATCTTTAATTAACATCTACAACAGGTAGGGCTTTAATTAACATCTACAACAGGTAGGGCTTTAATTAACATCTACAACAGACAGGGCTTTAATTAACATCTACAACAGACAGGGCTTTAATTAACATCTACAACAGACAGGGCTTTAATTAACATCTACAACAGGTAGGGCTTTAATTAACATCTACAACAGATAGAGCTTTAATTAACATCTACAACAGGTAGGGCTTTAATTAACATCTTCAACAGGTAGTGCTTAAATTAATGGGGGTTCTCGGTGAATGCGGATTATTTTGAAAGTGAGTATACACACAATCACTTTGCTAACTCTTACTTTAACTAACATCAACAACAGACACTACGAAGAGAAACTCAATTAATTTGAATTCTTGGTAACTGGGGATTATTTTATGTTTTTAATAATAAAAGTTGTAAATATTTATTTTAGCTACAGCTTGATAAGAAAAGACAAACTAGCAGACAGTAAGATAGTCAAACTAATAGTATAACTATAGAAGGCTTGTGGAAATGTCAACAACATCTCATATATCTGACCATGCAAACGGCAGAATGAAGGCAAGAGCCCGTGACTCAATGGCCAAATGCGTTCTCCTTGAGTGACAATGAGCAGGGCGTGGTTTGACAGGGGGCGGGGCGTGGTGTGACAGGGGGCGGGGCGTGGTGTGACAGGGGGCGGGGCGTGGTGTGACAGGGGGCGGGGCGTGGTGTGTCAGGGGGCGGGGCGTGGTGTGGGAAGCTGCAGGGTGTGGTGTGACAGGGGGCGGGGCGTGGTGTGACAGGGGGCGGGGCGTGGTGTAGGAAGCTGCATGGTGTGGTGTGACGGGGCGGGGCGTGGTGTGACAGGGGGCGGGGCGTGGTGTAGGAAGCTGCATGGTGTGGTGTGACAGGGGGCGGGGCGTGGTGTGACAGGGGGCGGGGCGTGGTGTAGGAAGCTGCATGGTGTGGTGTGACAGGGGGCGGGGCGTGGTGTGACAGGGGGCGGGGCGTGGTGTAGGAAGCTGCATGGTGTGGTGTGACAGGGGGCGGGGTGTGGTGTGGGAAGCTGCAGGGTGTGGTGTGACAGGGGGCGGGGCGTGGTGTGACAGGGGACGGGGCGTGGTGTGACAGGGGGCGGTGCGTGGTGTGACAGGGGGCGTGGTGTGACAGGGGGCGGGGCGTGGTGTGACAGGGGGCGGGGCGTGGTGTGACAGGGGGCGGGGCGTGGTGTGACAGGGGGCGTGGCGTGGTGTGACAGGGGGCGTGGTGTAGGAAGCCTCATGCAGCAGGAGTAAACTATAAAAACGGACATTACACTGCTGGATATTGTGTATCACATTTAACAAACCAAACATTGAAAAACTATTATAGAAGGAATAATAGAAACCAAAACCGGTCTGTGGATCAATCCCGGTAGTAATATACAGTATACCGCCTAACTCTCTGCTGAATGCGTTTCGTGCCTGAGACATAATTCTCTGTCAGGACTACAGATATAATCTTAAATTTAGTTTGTGTGTTTGCGTTTCAGGGATTGCTCTGTTAGACGGCGGACATTTTGTTAGTTTAAGTCGTTGTCAAAGCTGCTTCATAGCAGGAGTGGAACTGTTATGCGGTGGTGGAAAGAAGCTGGTGCAAAGACCAAACCCAAGACAAACACACACACACACACACACACACACACACACACACACACACACACACACACACACACACACACACACACACACACACACACTGTGAAGGTGAGTAGTGTGCCGTCCTATCAACACAATGCTGTTGTTGCAATAGATGTTGCCCACTCCCGAGATAGGAAGAATTGATTTATTTGAATTATCAATCATTTCTGATATATTGTGTTTAGTTTAAACACACAATTCATTTAGATAAGGATCCGTTTACATGACGTAATATTTCGTTTTTTAAATTTTCAATCAAATCACAATGGGAAGTAAAGAATACAATAATTGAGCTACCTGCCGTTGGCCTCCTTCTCACGCTGTCAGAGGTGTGTAGTTACCTGCCGTTGGCCTCCTTCCTTCTCACGCTGCCAGAGGTGTGTAGCTACCTGCCGTTGGCCTCCTTCCTTCTCACGCTGTCAGAGGTGTGTAGCTACCTGCCGTTGGCCTCCTTCCTTCTCACGCTGCCAGAGGTGTGTAGCTACCTGCCGTTGGCCTCCTTCCTTCTCACGCTGCCAGAGGTGTGTAGTTACCTGCCGTTGGCCTCCTTCCTTCTCACACTGCCAGAGGTGTGTAGCTACCTGCCGTTGGCCTCCTTCCTTCTCACGCTGCCAGAGGTGTGTAGTTACCTGCCGTTGGCCTCCTTCCTTCTCACGCTGTCAGAGGTGTGTAGCTACCTGCCGTTGGCCTCCTTCCTTCTCACGCTGTCAGAGGTGTGTAGTTACCTGCCGTTGGCCTCCTTCCTTCTCACGCTGCCAGAGGTGTGTAGTTACCTGCCTTTGGCCTCCTTCCTTCTCACGCTGTCAGAGGTGTGTAGCTACCTGCCGTTGGCCTCCTTCCTTCTCACGCTGTCAGAGGTGTGTAGTTACCTGCCGTTGGCCTCCTTCCTTCTTACGCTGCCAGAGGTGTGTAGTTACCTGCCTTTGGCCTCCTTCCTTCTCACGCTGTCAGAGGTGTGTAGCTACCTGCCGTTGGCCTCCTTCCTTCTCACGCTGCCAGAGGTGTGTAGCTACCTGCCGTTGGCCTCCTTCCTTCTCAAGCTGCCAGAGGTGTGTAGCTACCTGCCGTTGGCCTCCTTCCTTCTCACGCTGCCAGAGGTGTGTAGCTACCTGCCGTTGGCCTCCTTCCTTCTCACGCTGCCAGAGGTGTGTAGCTACCTGCCGTTGGCCTCCTTCCTTCTCAAGCTGCCAGAGGTGTGTAGCTACCTGCCGTTGGCCTCCTTCCTTCTCACGCTGCCAGAGGTGTGTAGCTACCTGCCGTTGGCCTCCTTCCTTCTCACGCTGCCAGAGGTGTGTAGTTACCTGCCGTTGGCCTCCTTCCTTCTCACGCTGCCAGAGGTGTGTAGCTACCTGCCGTTGGCCTCCTTCCTTCTCACGCTGCCAGAGGTGTGTAGCTACCTGCCTTTGGCCTCCTTCCTTCTCACGCTGCCAGAGGTGTGTAGTTACCTGCCGTTGGCCTCCTTCCTTCTCACGCTGCCAGAGGTGTGTAGCTACCTGCCGTTGGCCTCCTTCCTTCTCACGCTGTCAGAGGTGTGTAGTTACCTGCCGTTGGCCTCCTTCCTTCTCACGCTGCCAGAGGTGTGTAGCTACCTGCCGTTGGCCTCCTTCCTTCTCACGCTGTCAGAGGTGTGTAGTTACCTGCCTTTGGCCTCCTTCCTTCTCACGCTGCCAGAGGTGTGTAGCTACCTGCCGTTGGCCTCCTTCCTTCTCACGCTGTCAGAGGTGTGTAGTTACCTGCCTTTGGCCTCCTTCCTTCTCACGCTGCCAGAGGTGTGTAGTTACCTGCCGTTGGCCTCCTTCCTTCTCACGCTGTCAGAGGTGTGTAGCTACCTGCCGTTGGCCTCCTTCCTTCTCACGCTGTCAGAGGTGTGTAGTTACCTGCCGTTGGCCTCCTTCCTTCTCACGCTGCCAGAGGTGTGTAGTTACCTGCCGTTGGCCTCCTTCCTTCTCACGCTGCCAGAGGTGTGTAGCTACCTGCCGTTGGCCTCCTTCCTTCTCACGCTGCCAGAGGTGTGTAGCTACCTGCCGTTGGCCTCCTTCCTTCTCACGCTGCCAGAGGTGTGTAGTTACCTTCCGTTGGCCTCCTTCTCACGCTGCCAGAGGTGTGTAGTTACCTTCCGTTGGCCTCCTTCCTTCTCACGCTGCCAGAGGTGTGTAGCTACCTGCCGTTGGCCTCCTTCCTTCTCACGCTGCCGGAGGTGTGTAGCTACCTGCCGTTGGCCTCCTTCCTTCTCACGCTGCCGGAGGTGTGTAGTTACCTGCCGTTGGCCTCCTTCTCACGCTGTCAGAGGTGTGTAGCTACCTGCCGTTGGCCTCCTTCCTTCTCACGCTGCCAGAGGTGTGTAGCTACCTGCCGTTGGCCTCCTTCCTTCTCACGCTGCCGGAGGTGTGTAGTTACCTGCCGTTGGCCTCCTTCTCACGCTGTCAGAGGTGTGTAGCTACCTGCCGTTGGCCTCCTTCCTTCTCACGCTGCCAGAGGTGTGTAGTTACCTGCCGTTGGCCTCCTTCCTTCTCACGCTGCCAGAGGTGTGTAGTTACCTGCCGTTGGCCTCCTTCCTTCTCACGCTGTCAGAGGTGTGTAGTTACCTGCCGTTGGCCTCCTTCCTTCTCACGCTGTCAGAGGTGTGTAGTTACCTGCCGTTGGCCTCCTTCCTTCTCACGCTGTCAGAGGTGTGTAGTTACCTGCCGTTGGCCTCCTTCTCACGCTGCCAGAGGTGTGTAGTTACCTGCCGTTGGCCTCCTTCCTTCTCACGCTGCCAGAGGTGTGTAGTTACCTGCCGTTGGCCTCCTTCTCACGCTGTCAGAGGTGTGTAGCTACCTGCCGTTGGCCTCCTTCCTTCTCACGCTGCCAGAGGTGTGTAGCTACCTGCCGTTGGCCTCCTTCCTTCTCACGCTGCCAGAGGTGTGTAGTTACCTGCCGTTGGCCTCCTTCCTTCTCACGCTGTCAGAGGTGTGTAGTTACCTGCCGTTGGCCTCCTTCCTTCTCACGCTGTCAGAGGTGTGTAGCTACCTGCCGTTGGCCTCCTTCCTTCTCACGCTGCCAGAGGTGTGTAGTTACCTGCCTTTGGCCTCCTTCCTTCTCACGCTGTCAGAGGTGTGTAGTTACCTGCCGTTGGCCTCCTTCCTTCTCACGCTGCCAGAGGTGTGTAGCTACCTGCCGTTGGCCTCCTTCTCACGCTGTCAGAGGTGTGTAGTTACCTGCCGTTGGCCTCCTTCCTTCTCACGCTGCCAGAGGTGTGTAGTTACCTGCCGTTGGCCTCCTTCCTTCTCACGCTGCCAGAGGTGTGTAGCTACCTGCCGTTGGCCTCCTTCCTTCTCACGCTGCCAGAGGTGTGTAGTTACCTGCCGTTGGCCTCCTTCCTTCTCACGCTGCCAGAGGTGTGTAGTTACCTGCCGTTGGCCTCCTTCTCACGCTGTCAGAGGTGTGTAGCTACCTGCCGTTGGCCTCCTTCCTTCTCACGCTGCCAGAGGTGTGTAGTTACCTGCCGTTGGCCTCCTTCCTTCTCACGCTGTCAGAGGTGTGTAGTTACCTGCCGTTGGCCTCCTTCCTTCTCAAGCTGTCAGAGGTGTGTAGCTACCTGCCGTTGGCCTCCTTCTCACGCTGTCAGAGGTGTGTAGTTACCTGCCGTTGGCCTCCTTCCTTCTCAAGCTGTCAGAGGTGTGTAGCTACCTGCCGTTGGCCTCCTTCCTTCTCACACTGCCAGAGGTGTGTAGTTACCTGCCGTTGGCCTCCTTCCTTCTCACGCTGTCAGAGGTGTGTAGCTACCTGCCGTTGGCCTCCTTCCTTCTCACGCTGTCAGAGGTGTGTAGCTACCTGCCTTTGGCCTCCTTCCTTCTCACGCTGCCAGAGGTGTGTAGTTACCTGCCTTTGGCCTCCTTCCTTCTCACGCTGCCAGAGGTGTGTAGTTACCTGCCGTTGGCCTCCTTCCTTCTCACGCTGTCAGAGGTGTGTAGCTACCTGCCGTTGGCCTCCTTCCTTCTCAAGCTGTCAGAGGTGTGTAGCTACCTGCCTTTTGCCTCCTTCCTTCTCACGCTGTCAGAGGTGTGTAGTTACCTGCCGTTGGCCTCCTTCCTTCTCACGCTGTCAGAGGTGTGTAGCTACCTGCCGTTGGCCTCCTTCCTTCTCACGCTGTCAGAGGTGTGTAGCTACCTGCCTTTGGCCTCCTTCCTTCTCACGCTGCCAGAGGTGTGTAGCTACCTGCCGTTGGCCTCCTTCCTTCTCACGCTGTCAGAGGTGTGTAGTTACCTGCCGTTGGCCTCCTTCCTTCTCACGCTGTCAGAGGTGTGTAGCTACCTGCCGTTGGCCTCCTTCCTTCTCAAGCTGCCAGAGGTGTGTAGCTACCTGCCGTTGGCCTCCTTCCTTCTCACGCTGCCAGAGGTGTGTAGCTACCTGCCGTTGGCCTCCTTCCTTCTCACGCTGCCAGAGGTGTGTAGCTACCTGCCGTTGGCCTCCTTCCTTCTCAAGCTGCCAGAGGTGTGTAGCTACCTGCCGTTGGCCTCCTTCCTTCTCACGCTGCCAGAGGTGTGTAGCTACCTGCCGTTGGCCTCCTTCCTTCTCACGCTGCCAGAGGTGTGTAGCTACCTGCCGTTGGCCTCCTTCCTTCTCAAGCTGCCAGAGGTGTGTAGCTACCTGCCGTTGGCCTCCTTCCTTCTCACGCTGCCAGATGTGTGTAGTTACCTGCCGTTGGCCTCCTTCCTTCTCACGCTGCCAGAGGTGTGTAGCTACCTGCCTTTGGCCTCCTTCCTTCTCACGCTGTCAGAGGTGTGTAGCTACCTGCCGTTGGCCTCCTTCCTTCTCACGCTGCCAGAGGTGTGTAGCTACCTGCCGTTGGCCTCCTTCCTTCTCAAGCTGCCAGAGGTGTGTAGCTACCTGCCGTTGGCCTCCTTCCTTCTCAAGCTGCCAGAGGTGTGTAGCTACCTGCCGTTGGCCTCCTTCCTTCTCACGCTGCCAGAGGTGTGTAGCTACCTGCCGTTGGCCTCCTTCCTTCTCACGCTGCCAGAGGTGTGTAGCTACCTGCCGTTGGCCTCCTTCCTTCTCACGCTGCCAGAGGTGTGTAGTTACCTGCCGTTGGCCTCCTTCTCACGCTGCCAGAGGTGTGTAGCTACCTGCCGTTGGCCTCCTTCCTTCTCAAGCTGCCAGAGGTGTGTAGCTACCTGCCGTTGGCCTCCTTCCTTCTCACGCTGCCAGAGGTGTGTAGCTACCTGTCGTTGGCCTCCTTCCTTCTCACGCTGCCAGAGGTGTGTAGCTACCTGCCTTTGGCCTCCTTCCTTCTCACGCTGTCAGAGGTGTGTAGCTACCTGCCGTTGGCCTCCTTCCTTCTCAAGCTGCCAGAGGTGTGTAGCTACCTGCCGTTGGCCTCCTTCCTTCTCACGCTGTCAGAGGTGTGTAGTTACCTGCCTTTGGCCTCCTTCCTTCTCAAGCTGCCAGAGGTGTGTAGTTACCTGCCGTTGGCCTCCTTCCTTCTCACGCTGTCAGAGGTGTGTAGTTACCTGCCGTTGGCCTCCTTCCTTCTCACGCTGCCAGAGGTGTGTAGCTACCTTCCGTTGGCCTCCTTCCTTCTCACGCTGCCAGAGGTGTGTAGCTACCTGCCGTTGGCCTCCTTCCTTCTCACGCTGTCAGAGGTGTGTAGCTACCTGCCGTTGGCCTCCTTCCTTCTCACGCTGCCAGAGGTGTGTAGTTACCTGCCGTTGGCCTCCTTCCTTCTCACGCTGCCAGAGGTGTGTAGTTACCTGCCTTTGGCCTCCTTCCTTCTCACGCTGCCAGAGGTGTGTAGTTACCTGCCGTTGGCCTCCTTCCTTCTCACGCTGTCAGAGGTGTGTAGCTACCTGCCGTTGGCCTCCTTCCTTCTCACGCTGCCAGAGGTGTGTAGCTACCTGCCGTTGGCCTCCTTCCTTCTCACGCTGCCAGAGGTGTGTAGCTACCTGCCGTTGGCCTCCTTCCTTCTCACGCTGCCAGAGGTGTGTAGTTACCTGCCTTTGGCCTCCTTCCTTCTCAAGCTGTCAGAGGTGTGTAGCTACCTGCCGTTGGCCTCCTTCCTTCTCACGCTGCCAGATGTGTGTAGTTACCTGCCTTTGGCCTCCTTCCTTCTCACGCTGCCAGAGGTGTGTAGTTACCTGCCTTTGGCCTCCTTCCTTCTCACGCTGTCAGAGGTGTGTAGTTACCTGCCTTTGGCCTCCTTCCTTCTCACGCTGTCAGAGGTGTGTAGTTACCTGCCGTTGGCCTCCTTCTCACGCTGTCAGAGGTGTGTAGTTACCTGCCGTTGGCCTCCTTCTCACGCTGTCAGAGGTGTGTAGTTACCTGCCGTTGGCCTCCTTCTCACGCTGTCAGAGGTGTGTAGTTACCTGCCGTTGGCCTCCTTCCTTCTCACGCTGTCAGAGGTGTGTAGTTACCTGCCGTTGGCCTCCTTCCTTCTCACGCTGTCAGAGGTGTGTAGTTACCTGCCGTTGGCCTCCTTCTCACGCTGTCAGAGGTGTGTAGTTACCTGCCGTTGGCCTCCTTCTCACGCTGTCAGAGGTGTGTAGTTACCTGCCTTTGGCCTCCTTCCTTCTCACGCTGTCAGAGGTGTGTAGTTACCTGCCGTTGGCCTCCTTCTCACGCTGTCAGAGGTGTGTAGTTACCTGCCGTTGGCCTCCTTCTCACGCTGTCAGAGGTGTGTAGTTACCTGCCGTTGGCCTCCTTCTCACGCTGTCAGAGGTGTGTAGTTACCTGCCGTTGGCCTCCTTCTCACGCTGTCAGAGGTGTGTAGTTACCTGCCGTTGGCCTCCTTCCTTCTCACGCTGCCAGAGGTGTGTAGTTACCTGCCGTTGGCCTCCTTCTCACGCTGTCAGAGGTGTGTAGCTACCTGCCGTTGGCCTCCTTCCTTCTCACGCTGTCAGAGGTGTGTAGTTACCTGCCGTTGGCCTCCTTCCTTCTCACGCTGCCAGAGGTGTGTAGTTACCTGCCGTTGGCCTCCTTCCTTCTCACGCTGCCAGAGGTGTGTAGTTACCTGCCGTTGGCCTCCTTCTCACGCTGTCAGAGGTGTGTAGCTACCTGCCGTTGGCCTCCTTCCTTCTCACGCTGTCACAGGTGTGTAGCTACCTGCCGTTGGCCTCCTTCCTTCTCACGCTGTCAGAGGTGTGTAGCTACCTGCCGTTGGCCTCCTTCCTTCTCAAGCTGTCAGAGGTGTGTAGCTACCTGCCGTTGGCCTCCTTCCTTCTCACACTGCCAGAGGTGTGTAGTTACCTGCCGTTGGCCTCCTTCCTTCTCACGCTGTCAGAGGTGTGTAGTTACCTGCCGTTGGCCTCCTTCCTTCTCACGCTGTCAGAGGTGTGTAGTTACCTGCCGTTGGCCTCCTTCTCACGCTGCCAGAGGTGTGTAGTTACCTGCCGTTGGCCTCCTTCCTTCTCACGCTGCCAGAGGTGTGTAGTTACCTGCCGTTGGCCTCCTTCCTTCTCACGCTGCCAGAGGTGTGTAGTTACCTGCCGTTGGCCTCCTTCCTTCTCACGCTGCCAGAGGTGTGTAGTTACCTGCCGTTGGCCTCCTTCCTTCTCACGCTGCCAGAGGTGTGTAGTTACCTGCCGTTGGCCTCCTTCCTTCTCACGCTGTCAGAGGTGTGTAGTTACCTGCCGTTGGCCTCCTTCCTTCTCACGCTGTCAGAGGTGTGTAGTTACCTGCCGTTGGCCTCCTTCCTTCTCACGCTGCCAGAGGTGTGTAGTTACCTGCCGTTGGCCTCCTTCCTTCTCACGCTGCCAGAGGTGTGTAGCTACCTGCCGTTGGCCTCCTTCCTTCTCACGCTGTCAGAGGTGTGTAGCTACCTGCCGTTGGCCTCCTTCTCACGCTGTCAGAGGTGTGTAGCTACCTGCCGTTGGCCTCCTTCCTTCTCACGCTGTCAGAGGTGTGTAGCTACCTGCCGTTGGCCTCCTTCTCACGCTGCCAGAGGTGTGTAGCTACCTGCCGTTGGCCTCCTTCTCACGCTGCCAGAGGTGTGTAGTTACCTGCCGTTGGCCTCCTTCTCACGCTGTCAGAGGTGTGTAGCTACCTGCCGTTGGCCTCCTTCTCACGCTGCCAGAGGTGTGTAGCTACCTGCCGTTGGCCTCCTTCTCACGCTGTCAGAGGTGTGTAGCTACCTGCCGTTGGCCTCCTTCCTTCTCACGCTGTCAGAGGTGTGTAGTTACCTGCCGTTGGCCTCCTTCTCACGCTGCCAGAGGTGTGTAGCTACCTGCCGTTGGCCTCCTTCCTTCTCACGCTGCCAGAGGTGTGTAGCTACCTGCCGTTGGCCTCCTTCCTTCTCACGCTGTCAGAGGTGTGTAGCTACCTGCCGTTGGCCTCCTTCCTTCTCACGCTGTCAGAGGTGTGTAGCTACCTGCCTTTGGCCTCCTTCCTTCTCACGCTGCCAGAGGTATGTAGTTACCTGCCGTTGGCCTCCTTCCTTCTCACGCTGCCGGAGGTGTGTAGCTACCTGCCTTTGGCCTCCTTCCTTCTCACGCTGCCAGAGGTGTGTAGTTACCTGCCGTTGGCCTCCTTCCTTCTCACGCTGCCAGAGGTGTGTAGTTACCTGCCGTTGGCCTCCTTCCTTCTCAAGCTGCCAGAGGTGTGTAGTTATTTCCATGACAACAGTCTGTTGTGCGTTTTCTGCTGACGACGGCAAAGGTTACAGTGAACTGTTATTCTGTTTTCTGCTGACGACGGCAAAGGTCACAGTGAACTGTTACCCTGTTTTCTGCTGACGACGGCAAAGGTCACAGTGAACTGTTACCCTGTTTTCTGCTGACGACGGCAAAGGTCACAGTGAACTGTTACCCTGTTTTCTGCTGACGACGGCAAAGGTCACAGTGAACTGTTACCCTGTTTTCTGCTGACGACGGCAAAGGTCACAGTGAACTGTTACCCTGTTTTCTGCTGACGACGGCAAAGGTCACAGTGAACTGTTACCCTGTTTTCTGCTGACGACGGCAAAGGTCACAGTGAACTGTTATTCTGTTTTCTGCTGACGACGGCAAAGGTCACAGTGAACTGTTACCCTGTTTTCTGCTGACGACGGCAAAGGTCACAGTGAACTGTTACCCTGTCACTTTGTTTATTTTAGCACATATATATCAGAGACACACACAGACACAGCCAAGGTGCTTGGTGATGCAGTTTAGTTGCCCATTCCCCTACGATGGGATTATTACGAGATAATGGAAACGGTTGCCTAGCAACCTCCTCTGGTACTTTAAATGCCATATTTGCATCCTGTTGTTGTGGCGTGTTCTTAGGAAAGCTGGGTATTGAGAAAGGATGGATGAATGTCCCCTTTTTTCAAAGTGATCCTTTCAGGCTGGGCCTTTACACTGTTGTATAGAGCAGCTTTGACCTTTGCCCTCTCTCCTCTCCTCCTCCTCCTCCTCTCTCTGTCCATGCTCTAATTTTCTGTCAAGGTGCTGTCCTAGATTCCCTCAGGGATGGGTTTAGGACAGCAAATCAATGTGTGTGAATAGCTAGTGTAGTGCAATAGTGTTTCATTTAATCGTGAGTAGTTGCAGCTGGTTCCATGTCAGTGTGTTAAACCACCTGAGGAACAAAGCCCTATTTCTTTATCCCGCTTTCTCCATCTATCTGTCTCTCTGTCTATCGCTTTCAATTAAATTCAGTTAAATTCAATTCAAGGGGCTTTATTGGCATGGGAAACATATGTTAACATTTCCAAAGCAACTGAAGTAGATAATATATAAAAGTGAAATAAACAATAAAAATGAACAGTAAACATTACACATACAGAAGTTTCAAAATAGTAAAGACATTACAAATGTCATATTATGTCTATATACAGTGTTGTAATGATGTGGAAATAGTTAAAGTACAAAAGGGAAAATAAATAACCATAAATATGGGTTGTATTTACAATGGTGTTTGTTCTTCACTGGTTGCCCTTTTCTTGTGGCAACAGGTCACACATCTTGCTGCTGTGATGTCACACGGGGGAATTTCACCCAGTAGATATGGGAGTTTATCAAAATCGGGTTTGTTTTAGAATTCTTTGTGGTTCTGTGTAATCTGAGGGAAATATGTCTCTATAATATGGTCATACATTGGGCAGGAGGTTAGGAAGTGCAGCTCAGTTTCCACCTCATTTTGTGGGCAGTGAGCACAAAGCCTGTCTTCTCTTGAGAGCCAGGTCTGCCTACGGCGACCTTTCTCAATAGCAAGGCTATGCTCACTGAGTCTGTACATAGTCAAAGCTTTCCTTAAGTTTGGGTCAGTCACAGTGGTCAGGTTTTCTGCCACTGTGTACTCTCTGTTTAGGTCCAAATAGTATTCTAGTTTGCACTGTTTTTTTGTTAATTCTTTCAAATGTGTCAAGTAATTATCTTTTAGTTTCCTCATGATTTGGTTGCATCTAATTGTGTTGCTGTCCTGGGGCTCTGTGGGGTGTGTTTGTGTTTGTGAACAGAGCCCTAGGACCAGCTTGCTTAGGGGACTCTTCTCCAGGTTCATCTCTCTGTAGGTGATGGCTTTGTTATGGAAGCTTTGGGAATCGCTTCCTTTTAGGTGGTTGTAGAATTTAACGTCTCTTTTCTGGATTTTGATCATTAGTGGGTATCGGCTTAATTCTGCTCTGCATGCATTATTTGGTGTTCTACGTTGTACACAGAGGATATTTTTGCAGAATTCTGCATGCAGAGTCTCAATTTGGTGTTTGTCCCATTTTGTGAAATCTTGGTTGGTCATACACCTCACAACCATTAAGGGCAATGGGCTCTATGACTGATTCAAGTATTTTTAGCCAGATCCTAATTGGTATGTTGAATTTTATGTTCCTTTTGATGGCATAGAATGCCCTTCTTGCCTTGTCTCTCAGATCGTTCACAGCTTTGTAGAAGTTACCTGTGGCGCTGATTTTTGTATGCTCTAGGGCAACGGTGTCTAGATGGAATTTGTATTTGTGGTCCTGGCGACTGGACCTTTTTTGGAACACCATTATTTTGGTCTTACTGAGATTTACTGTTAGGGCCCAGGTCTGGAAAAATCTGTGCAGAAGATCTAGGTACTGCTTTAGGTCCTCCTTGGTTGGTGACAGAAGCACCAGATCATCACAATATCTTTTGTGAAGGGGCCTTTTTCGAACATTTGCTAAAAACCTGTATGATACACAGCCAGCATAGATGTTATCTGCATATGAGAGTTTTAGACATTTGACTTCAGATTCTTGTAGGGTGAGGTTGGGTGCTGCAGACTGTTCTAGTGCCCCTCTCCCTCTATCTCTGTCTCACCAATTTGTTGATATGTATTTTTATGTATGTTGAAGAGGGTGGGGCTTAAACTGCATCCCTGTCTCACCCCACGGCCCTGTCTCACCCCACGGCCCTGTCTCACCCCACGTCCCTGTCTCACCCCACGGCTCTGTCTCACCCCACGGCCCTGTCTCACCCCACGGCCCTGTCTCACCCCACGGCCCTGTCTCACCCCACGGCCCTGTGTCACCCCACGGCCCTGTGTCACCCCACGGCCCTGTCTCACCCCACGGCCCTGTCTCACCCCACGGCCCTGTCTCACCCCACGGCCCTGTGTCTATCCATCTCTATACACAGTGCATTCGGAAAGTATTCAGACCCCTTGAATTTTTCCACAATTTGTTACATTACAGCAATTTTTTCTCAAATTGATAATTTTTTTTCTCATCAATCTACACACAAAACCCCATTTTAAAAAATTACATATTTATTACTTATTTACAAAAGTATTCAGACCCTTTGCTTGATTCAACTTGATTGGAGTACAACTGTGGTAAATTCAATTGATTGGGTCTGAATTCTTATGTAAATGTGATAATTCAGTTCTTTATTTTTAATAAATGTGCAAAGATTTAAAAAAAAACTGTTTTTGTTTTGTCATTATGGGGTATTGTGTATAATTTATTTTTAATCAATTTCAGATTATGTCTGTAACATAACATGTAGTGTGTATATAGCGTGTATATAGCGTCAGTATTGCGTGTATATTGTGTGTATATTGTGTGTATGTAGCGTGTATGTAGCGTGTGTATATAGTGCGTATAGTGTGCATATAGTGTGTATGTAACGGATGTGAAATGGCTAGCTAGTTAGGGGTGGTGCGCGCTAATAGCGTTTCAATCGGTTACGTCATTCGCTCTGAGACCTTAAAGTAGTGGTTCCCCTTGCTCTGCAAGGGCCGCGGCTTTTGTGGAGCGATGGGTAACGATGCTTCGTGGTTGTCAGTTGTTGATGTGTGCAGAGGGTCCCCGACCCGGGCGCGAACCAGGGACCTCAAGGTCTCAAAGCGAGTGACGTAACCGATTGAAAAGCTATTAGAGCGCACCACCGCTAACTAGCTAGCCATTTCACATCCGTTACACTCACCCCCCTTTCGACCTCCTCCTTTTCCGCAGCAACCAGTGATCCGGGTCACGGCACCAATGTAACAGTTTAACTTTTATGGCGTCCCCTCGCCCCGACTCGGGCGCGAACCAGGGACCCTTTGCACACATCAACAACGGTCGCCCACGAAGCATAGTTACCCATCGCTCCACAAAGCTGCAAAGCTGCAAAATCTGGACCCCTACAAATCAGCCCGGCTAGACAATCTGGACCCTTTCTTTCTAAAATGATCTGCCGAAATTGTTGCAACCCCTATTACTAGCCTGTTCAACCTCTCTTTCGTGTCGTCTGAGATTCCCAAAGATTGGAAAGCAGCTGCGGTCATCCCCCTCTTCAAAGGGGGGGACACTCTTGACCCAAACTGCTACAGACCTATATCTATCCTACACTGTCTTTCTAAGGTCTTCGAAAGCCAAGTCAACAAACAGATTACCGACCATTTTGAATCCCACCATACCTTCTCCGCTATGCAATCTGGTTTCAGAGCTGGTCATGGGTGCACCTCAGCCACGCTCAAGGTCCTAAACGACATCATAACCGCCATCGATAAGAAATAATACTGTGCAGCCGTATTCATTGACCTGGCCATAGGCTTTCGACTCTGTCAATCACCACATCCTCATCGGCAGACTCGATAGCCTTGGTTTCTCAAATGATTGCCTCAAATGAGTTCAGTGTGTCAAATTGGAGGGCCTGTTGTCCGGGCCTCTGTCAGTCTCTATGGGGGTGCCACAGGGTTCAATTCTTGGACCGACTCTCTTCTCTGTATACATCAATGATGTCGCTCTTGCTGCTGGTGATTCTCTGATCCACCTCTACGCAGACGACACCATTCTGTAAACTTCTGGCCCTTCTTTGGACACTGTGTTAACTAACCTCCAGACGTGCTTCAATGCCATACAATTCTCCTTCCGTGGCCTCCAATTGCTCTTAAATACAAGTAAAACTAAATGCATGCTCTTCAACCGATCGCTGCCTGCACCTGCCCGCCTGTCCAACATCACTACTCTGGACGGCTCTGACTTAGAATATGTGGACAACTACAAATACCTAGGTGTCTGGTTAGACTGTAAACTCTCTTTCCAGACTCACATATAACATCTCCAATCCAAAGTTAAATCTAGAATTGGCTTCCTATATTGCAACAAAGCATCCTTCACTCATGCTGCCAAACATACCCTTGTAAAACTGACCATCCTACCGATCCTCGACTTCGGCGATGTCATTTACAAAATAGCCTCCAATCCCATACTCTATAAATTGGATGCAGTCTATCACAGTGCCATCAGTTTTGTCACCAAAACCCCATATACTGCCCACCACTGCGACTTGTACGCTCTCGTTGGCTGGCCCTCGCTTCATACTCGTCGCCAAACCCACTGGCTCCAGGTCATCTACAAGACCCTGCTAGGTAAAGTCCCCCCTTATCTCACCTCGCTGGTCACCATAGCAGCACCCACCTTTAGCACGTGCTCCAGCAGGTATATCTCTCTGGTCACCCCCAAAACCAATTCTTCCTTTGGCCGCCTCTCCTTCCAGTTCTCTGCTGCCAATGACTGGAACGAACTACAAAAATCTATGAAACTGAACACACTTATCTCCCTCACTAGCTTTAAGCACCAGCTGTCAGAGCAGCTCACAGATTACTGCACCTGTACATAGCCCATCTATAATTTAGCCCAAACAACTACCTCTCCCCCTACTGTATTTATTCATTTTGCTCCTTTGCACCCCATTATTTCTATTTCTACTTTGCACATTCTTCCACTGCAAATCTACCATTCCAGTGTTTTACTTGCTATATTGTATTTACTTCGCCACCATGGCCTTTTTTTTGTTGCCTTCACCTCCCTTATCTCACCTCATTTGCTCACATTGTATATAGACTTATTTTTCTACTGTATTATTGACTGTATGTTGTTTTATTCCATGCGTAACTCTATGTTGTTGTACTTGTCGAACTGCTTTGCTTTATCTTGGCCAGGTCGCAGTTGTAAATAAGAACTTGTTCTCAACTAGCCTACCTGGTTAAATAAAGGTGAAATAAACAAAACAAATGAAGACACAGCGTTAATGGAGACACAGCGTTAATGAAGACACAGGGTTAATAGAGACACAGGGTTAATGAAGACACAGCGTTAATGAAGACACAGGGTTAATGAAGACACAGGGTTAATGAAGACACAGGGTTAATGAAGACACAGGGTTATTAGAGACACAGGGTTAATGAAGACACAGCGTTATTAGAGACACAGGGTTAATGAAGACACAGGGTTAATGAAGACACAGGGTTAATGAAGACACAGGGTTAATGAAGACACAGGGTTAATGAAGACACAGGGTTAATGGAGACACAGGGTTAATGGAGACACAGGGTTAATGAAGACACAGGGTTATTAGAGACACAGGGTTAATGAAGTGTTAATGAAGACACAGGGTTAATGAAGACACAGGGTTAATGAAGACACAGGGTTAATGAAGACACAGGGTTATTAGAGACACAGGGTTAATGAAGTGTTAATGAAGACACAGGGTTAATGAAGACACAGGGTTAATGAAGACACAGGGTTCATGAAGACACAGGGTTCATGAAGACACAGGGTTAATGGAGACACAGGGTTAATGGAGACACAGGGTTAATGGAGACACAGGGTTAATAGAGACACAGGGTTAATGAAGCGTTAATGAAGACACAGCGTTAATGGAGACACAGGGTTAATGAAGACACAGGGTTAATAGAGACACAGTGTTAATGAAGCGTTAATGAAGACACAGGGTTAATGAAGACACAGGGTTAATGGAGACACAGGGTTAATAGAGACACAGGGTTAATGAAGACACAGGGTTATTAGAGACACAGGGTTCATGAAGACACAGGGGTAATGAAGTGTTAATGAAGACACAGGGTTCATGAAGACACAGGGTTAATGAAGACACAGGGTTAATAGAGACACAGGGTTAATAGAGACACAGCGTTAATGAAGACACAGGGTTAATGAAGACACAGGGTTAATGGAGACACAGGGTTAATGGAGACACAGGGTTAATAGAGACACAGGGTTAATAGAGACACAGGGTTAATGAAGACACAGGGTTAATGAAGACACAGGGTTAATGAAGACACAGGGTTAATGAAGACACAGGGTTAATGAAGACACAGGGTTAATAGAGACACAGGGTTAATAGAGACACAGGGTTAATGAAGACACAGGGTTAATGAAGACACAGGGTTTATGGAGACACAGGGTTAATGAAGTGTTAATGAAGACACAGGGTTAATGGAGACACAGGGTTAATGAAGTGTTAATGAAGACACAGGGTTAATGAAGACACAGCGTTAATGGAGACACAGGGTTAATGAAGACACAGGGTTAATGGAGACACAGGGTTAATGAAGTGTTAATGAAGACACGGGGTTAATGAAGACACAGCGTTAATGGAGACACAGGGTTAATAGAGACACAGGGTTAATGAAGCGTTAATGAAGACACAGGGTTAATGAAGACACAGTCTTAATGAAGACACAGGGTTAATGAGACACAGTCTTAATGAAGACACAGGGTTAGTGAAGACACAGGGTTAATGAAGACACAGTCTTAATGAAGACACAGCGTTAATGAAGACACAGCGTTAATGAAGACACAGCGTTAATGAAGACACAGCGTTAATGAAGACACAGCGTTAATGAAGACACAGGGTTCATGAAGACACAGGGTTAATGAAGTGTTAATGAAGACACAGGGTTAATGAAGACACAGGGTTAATGAAGACACAGGGTTATTAGAGACACAGGGTTCATGAAGACACAGGGTTAATGAAGTGTTAATGAAGACACAGGGTTAATGAAGACACAGGGTTAATGAAGACACAGGGTTCATGAAGACACAGGGTTAATAGAGACACAGGGTTAATGAAGACACAGGGTTAATGAAGACACAGGGTTAATGAAGACACAGGGTTAATGGAGACACAGGGTTAATGAAGTGTTAATGAAGACACAGGGTTAATGAAGACACAGCGTTAATGAAGACACAGGGTTAATGAAGACACAGGGTTAATGAAGACACAGGGTTAATGGAGACACAGGGTTATTAGAGACACAGGGTTAATGAAGTGTTAATGAAGACACAGTCTTAATGAAGACACAGGGTTAATGGAGACACAGGGTTATTAGAGACACAGGGTTATTGAAGACACAGGGTTAATGAAGACACAGCGTTAATGAAGACACAGGGTTAATGAAGACACAGGGTTAATGAAGACACAGGGTTAATGAAGACACAGCGTTAATGAAGACACAGGGTTAATGAAGACACAGGGTTAATGAAGACACAGGGTTAATGAAGACACAGGGTTAATGAAGACACAGTGTTAATGAAGTGTTAATGAAGACACAGGGTTAATGAAGACACAGTGTTAATGAAGTGTTAATGAAGACACAGGGTTAATGAAGACACAGTGTTAATGAAGACACAGTGTTAATGAAGACACAGTGTTAATGAAGACACAGTGTTAATGAAGACACAGGGTTAATGAAGACACAGTGTTAATGAAGACACAGGGTTAATGAAGACACAGCGTTAATGAAGACACAGGGTTAATGAAGACACAGGGTTAATGGAGACACAGGGTTAATGGAGACACAGGGTTAATGGAGACACAGGGTTAATGAAGACACAGGGTTATTAGAGACACAGGGTTAATGAAGTGTTAATGAAGACACAGGGTTAATGAAGACACAGGGTTAATGAAGACACAGGGTTAATGAAGACACAGGGTTAATGAAGACACAGGGTTCATGAAGACACAGGGTTCATGAAGACACAGGGTTAATGGAGACACAGGGTTAATGGAGACACAGGGTTAATGGAGACACAGGGTTATTAGAGACACAGGGTTAATAGAGACACAGGGTTAATGAAGCGTTAATGAAGACACAGCGTTAATGAAGACACAGGGTTAATAGAGACACGGTGTTAATGAAGACACAGGGTTAATGAAGACACAGGGTTAATGAAGACACAGGGTTAATGAAGACACAGGGTTAATGAAGACACAGGGTTAATGAAGACACAGGGTTAATGAAGACACAGGGTTAATAGAGACACAGGGTTAATGAAGACACAGGGTTAATGAAGACACAGGGTTAATGAAGACACAGGGTTAATGAAGACACAGGGTTAATGAAGACACAGGGTTAATGAAGACACAGGGTTAATGAAGACACAGCGTTAATGAAGACACAGGGTTAATGAAGACACAGGGTTAATGAAGACACAGCGTTATTAGAGACACAGGGTTAATGAAGACACAGGGTTAATGAAGACACAGGGTTAATGAAGACACGGCGTTAATGAAGACACGGGGTTAATGAAGACACGGGGTTAATGAAGACACAGGGTTAATGAAGACACAGGGTTAATGAAGACACAGGGTTAATGAAGACACAGTCTTAATGAAGACACAGGGTTAATGAAGACACAGTCTTAATGAAGACACAGGGTTAATGAAGACACAGTCTTAATGAAGACACAGGGTTAATGAAGACACAGGGTTATTGAAGACACAGGGTTAATGAAGACACAGGGTTAATGAAGACACAGGGTTAATGAAGACACAGGGTTAATGAAGACACAGGGTTATTGAAGACACAGGGTTAATGAAGACACAGGGTAAATGAAGACACAGGGTTAATGAAGACACAGGGTTAATGAAGACACAGGGTTAATGAAGACACAGGGTTAATGAAGACACAGGGTTAATGAAGACACAGGGTTAATGAAGACACAGGGTTAATGAAGACACAGCGTTAATGAAGACACAGGGTTAATGAAGACACAGGGTTAATGAAGACACAGGGTTAATGAAGACACAGGGTTCATGAAGACACAGGGTTAATGGAGACACAGGGTTAATGGAGACACAGGGTTATTAGAGACACAGGGTTAATAGAGACACAGGGTTAATGCAGCGTTAATGAAGACACAGCGTTAATGAAGACACAGGGTTAATAGAGACACAGTGTTAATGAAGACACAGGGTTAATGAAGACACAGGGTTAATGAAGACACAGGGTTAATGAAGACACAGGGTTAATGGAGACACAGGGTTAATGGAGACACAGGGTTAATGGAGACACAGGGTTAATGAAGACACAGGGTTAATGAAGACACAGGGTTAATGAAGACACAGGGTTAATGAAGACACAGGGTTAATGAAGACACAGGGTTAATGAAGACACAGCGTTAATGAAGACACAGGGTTAATGAAGACACAGGGTTAATGAAGACACAGGGTTAATGAAGACACAGCGTTATTAGAGACACAGGGTTAATGAAGACACAGGGTTAATGAAGACACGGCGTTAATGAAGACACGGGGTTAATGAAGACACGGGGTTAATGAAGACACGGGGTTAATGAAGACACGGGGTTAATGAAGACACAGGGTTAATGAAGACACAGGGTTAATGAAGACACAGGGTTAATGAAGACACAGGGTTAATGAAGCGTTAATGAAGACACAGGGTTAATGAAGACACAGTCTTAATGAAGACACAGGGTTAATGAAGACACAGGGTTAATGAAGACACAGTCTTAATGAAGACACAGTCTTAATGAAGACACAGTCTTAATGAAGACACAGGGTTAATGAAGACACAGGGTTATTGAAGACACAGGGTTAATGAAGACACAGGGTTAATGAAGACACAGGGTTAATGAAGACACAGGGTTAATGAAGACACAGGGTTATTGAAGACACAGGGTTAATGAAGACACAGGGTTAATGAAGACACAGGGTTAATGGATACACAGCGTTAATGAAGACTCTCTCTTGCCCCCTCGCTCTCTCTCCCCCTCTCCCCCCCCCCCCTCTCTCTCTCTCTCACACACACACACACACACGCTTACTTCCGGCGCCGACCGAGATGGCCGCCTCGCTTCGCGTTCCTAGGAAAATATGTTTTTATGTGTTATTCCTTACATTGGTACCCCAGGTAATCTTAGGTTTCATTACATACAGTCGGGAGGAACTACTGAATATAAGAGCAACGTCAACTCACCATCGTTCCAACCAGGAATATGACTTTCCCGAAACGGATCCAGTGTTTTGCCTTCCACCCAATACAACAGATCTGATCCCAGCCGGCGACCCTATGCGACGCCGTAAAAGGGGCAAACGTAGCGGTCTCCTGGTCAGGCTTCGGAGATGGGCACATCGCGCTCCACTCCCTAGCATACTACTCGCCAATGTCCAGTCTCTTGAGAATAAGGTTGATGAAATCCGAGCAAGGGTAACATTCCAGAGAGACATCAGAGATTGTAACGTTCTCTGCTTCACGGAAACATGGCTAACTCAAGAGACGCTAACGGAGTCGGTGCAGCCAGCTGGTTTCTTCACGCATCGCGCCGACAGAAACAAACATCTTTCTGGTAAGAAGAGAGGCGGGGGTGTATGCCTTATGATTAACGAGACGTGGTGTGATCATAACAACATACAGGAACTCAAGTCATTCTGTTCACCTGATCTAGAATTCCTCACAATCAAATGTCGACCGCATTATCTACAAAGGGAATTCTCTTCGATCATAATCACAGCCGTATATATTCCCCCCCAAGCAGACACATCGATGGCCCTGAACGAACTCTATCTGACTCTCTGTAAACTGGAAACCACACATCCTGAGGCTGCATTCATTGTAGCCGGGGATTTTAACAAGGCTAATCTGAAAACCAAACTCCCTAAATTCTATCAGCATATCGATTGTGCTACCAGGGCTGGTTAAACCTTGGATCATTGTTATACTAACTTCTGCGACGCATATAAGGCCCTCCCCCGCCCCCCTTTCGGAAAAGCTGACCACGTCTCCATTTTGTTGCTTCCAGCCTACAAACAGAAACTAAAACAACAAGTTCCCTCGCTCAGGTCTGTTCAACGCTGGTCCGACCAATCTGATTCCACGCTTCAAGACTGCTTCGATCACGTGGATTGGGATATGTTCCGCATTGCGTCCAACAACAACATTGACGAATACGCTGATTCGGTGAGCGAGTTCATTAGGAAGTGCATTGACGATGTCGTACCCACAGCAACGATTAAAACATTCCCAAACCAGAAACCGTGGATTGACGGCAGCATTCGCGTGAAACTGAAAGCGCGAACCACTGCTTTTAACCAGAGCAAGGTGACCGGAAACATGACCGAATACAAACAGTGTAGCTATTCCCTCCACAAGGCAATCAAGCAAGCTAAGTCCCAGTATAGAGACAAAGTAGAGTCGCAATTCAACAGCTCAGACACAAGAGGTATGTGGCAGGGTCTACAGTCAATCACGGATTACAAAAAGAAAACCAGCCCCGTCGCGGTCCACGATGTCTTGCTCCCAGACAGACTAAATAACTTTTTTGCTCGCTTTGAGGACAAAACAGTGCCACTGACACGGCCCGCTACCAAAACCTGCGGGCTCTCCTTCACTGCAGCCGAGGTGAGTAAAACATTTAAACGTGTTAACCCTCGCAAGGCTGCAGGCCCAGACGGCATTCCCAGCCGCGTCCTCAGAGCATGCGCAGACCAGCTGGCTGGTGTGTTTAAGGACATATTCAACCAATCCTTATCCCAGTCTGCTGTTCCCACATGCTTCAAGAGGGCCACCATTGTTCCTGTTCCCAAGAAAGCTAAGGTAACTGAGCTAAACGACTACCGCCCCGTAGCACTCACTTCCGTCATCATGAAGTGCTTTGAGAGACTAGTCAAGGACCATATCACCTCCACCCTACCTGACACCCTAGACCCACTCCAATTTGCTTACCGACCCAATAGGTCCACAGACGACGCAATCGCAACCACACTGCACACTGCCCTAACCCATCTGGACAAGAGGAATACCTATGTGAGAATGCTGTTCATCGACTACAGCTCAGCATTTAACACCATAGTACCCTCCAAACTCGTCATCAAGCTCGAGACCCTGGGTCTCGACCCCGCCCTGTGCAACTGGGTCCTGGACTTCCTGACGGGCCGCCCCCAGGTGGTGAGGGTAGGTAACAACATCTCCACCCCGCTGATCCTCAACACTGGGGCCCCACAAGGGTGCGTTCTGAGCCCTCTCCTGTACTCCCTGTTCACCCACGACTGCGTGGCCATGCACGCCTCCAACTCAATCATCAAGTTTGCGGACGACACTACAGTGGTAGGCTTGATTACCAACAACGACGAGACGGCCTACAGGGAGGAGGTGAGGGCCCTCGGAGTGTGGTGTCAGGAAAATAACCTCACACTCAACGTCATCAAAACAAAGGAGATGATTGTGGACTTCAGGAAACAGCAGAGGGAGCACCCCCCTATCCACATCGACGGGTCAGTAGTGGAGAAGGTGGAAAGTTTTAAGTTCCTCGGTGTACACATCACGGACAAACTGAATTGGTCCACCCACACAGACAGCGTTGTGAAGAAGGCACAACAGAGCCTCTTCAACCTCAGGAGGCTGAAGAAATTCGTCTTGTCACCAAAAGCACTCACAAACTTCTACAAATGCACAATCGAGAGCATCCTGTCGGGCTGTATCAACGCCTGGTACGGCAACTGCTCCGCCCACAACCGTAAGGCTCTCCAGAGGGTAGTGAGGTCTGCACAACGCATCACCGGGGGCACACTGCCTGCCCTCCAGGACACCTACACCACCCGATGTCACAGGAAGACCATAAAGATCATCAAGGACAACAACCACCCGAGCCACTGCCTGTTCACCCCGCTACCATCCAGAAGGCGAGGTCAGTACAGGTGCATCAAAGCAGGGACCGAGAGACTGTTAAACAGCTTCTATCTCAAGGCCATCAGACAGTTAAACAGCCACCACTAACATTGAGTGGCTGCTGCCAACATACTGACTCAACTCCAGCCACTTTAATAATGGGAATTGATGGAAATTATGTAAAAATTTATCACTAGCCACTTTAAACAATGCCACTTAATATAATGTTTACATACCCTACATTACTCATCTCATATGTATATGTATATACTGTACTCTATATCATCTACTGCATCTTGCCATCTTTATGTAATACATATATCACTAGCCACTTTAAATTATGCCACTTTATGTTTACATACCCTACATTACTCATCTCATAGGTATAGACTGTACACTATACCATCTACTGCATCTTGCCTATGCCGTTCTGTACCATCACTCATTCATATATCTTTATGTACATATTCTTTATCCCTTTACACTTGTGTATAAGGTAGTAGTTGTAGAATTGTTAGGTTAGATTACTTGTTGGTTATTACTGCATTGTCGGAACTAGAAGCACAAGCATTTCGCTACACTCGCATTAACATCTGCTAACCATGTGTATGTGACAAATACAAATTGATTTGATTTGATTTCACACTCGGACACTCTCTCTCTCTCACACTCGGACGCTCTCTCTCTCACACTCACACACTCACACACTCTCTCTCACACACACACACTCTCTCTCTCTCTCTCACACTCACACACTCTCTCACACACTCACACACTCTCTCTCTCACACACACATACATCAAATAATGCAGACATCATTATAATGTCATTTCAGCATACAGGACACACTCCTCCTTAAAACTCTGCCTCCCTGTTGAATCCTTCCTTTCTTCCTTCCCTCGCTCCCTCGTTCCCTCGTTCCCTCGCTCCTGCCACTCATCGTATCGGACACGGCACGACGACACGGTTATGAAATATTTATTAAGCGTCCCTTTCTCATATCTTTTGGGAGGTAAAATATATTTGAAAAGCCTGAAGCACTGTTAAATACTGTGTTCACTGAACTGTATGTGGCCTAGTGGAGAGACAGTATATATATGATTCTCAACGAGAGAGAGAGAGATTTGCTAGTGTCAGCTCTTTTGATCTGGTTGGTGAGATGTGAACTGAATGCTTCGGGGCTGGTAGGGTTTAAGGTGTGTGGGAAGGAGATTATCCGTTGAGCCACTAAGCACCCAGAGGTATCAAGGAACTGAAACGTTGGTTTATTTTTCTATTGTTTGTTTCTCACCGTCTCTCTACCTTTTACTTTAATAGTGGAAGGTACTAACCTAGACAACATGTAAACAGACTCTACCTCTACTATTTTACTTTTGGAGATGAATCATTTAGAAGTTTAGATAGATCAGGAGGGTGGAAGAAAGAGAGAGGGTGAGAGAGAGAGGGAATAAGGACGAGAGAGGGAGAGAGGAGGGAAGGGAGGGAAAGATGGTTCGTGAGAGAGAGATGTAGATGAGGGAGAGAGGGTGAGAAAGAGAGAGAGATAAAGAGAGAGAAAGAGGGAGAGAGAGAGGGAGAGAGATGTAGATGAGGGAGAGAGGGAGGAGAGAGGGAGAGAGGGAGGAGAGAGGGAGAGATGTAGATGAGGGAGGAGAGAAAAGAGAGAGGGCGAGAAAGAGGGAAGAGAGAAAAGAGAGAGGGTGAGAGAGGGAGGGAGAGAAAATGAGAGAGGGTGAGAAAGAGGGAGGGAGAGAAAAGAGAGAGGGAGAGAAAAGAGAGAGGGAGAGAAAAGAGAGAGTGAGAGAAAAGAGAGAGGGAGAGAAAAGAGAGAGGGAGAGAAAAGAGAGAGGGAAGAAGGACGAGAGAGGGAAGAAGGACGAGAGAGGGAAGAAGGACGAGAGAGGGAAGAAGAACGAGAGAGGGAAGAAGGACAAGAGAGGGAAGAAGGACGAGAGAGGGAAGAAGGACGAGAGAGGGAGAGAGATGTAGATGAGGGAGAGAGGAGGGAAGGGAGGGAAAGATGGGTCGTGAGAGAGAGATGTAGATGAGGGAGGAGAGAAAAGAGAGAGGACGGTAGAGAGGCGTTGTGTGTTCAAACTGCTGGTGTTGCTCTGTGACAGATGGCTCAGCCTGCATGGAGCACTCCAATGGGACAGCAGCATGTTAGAGCCCTCTACTGTCATCTCTCTGGAGTATCTCTCTCCCCTCTCTCTCTCTGGAGTATCTCTCTCCCCTCTCTCTCTCTGGAGTATCTCTATCCCCTCTCTCACCATCTCTCTCCCCCCTCGCACCATCTCTCTCCCCCCTCGCTCTCTCTCCCCTCTCTCTTTTTTTGCATATCTCTCTTTCTCTCTCTCTCTCTCTCTCTCTCTCTCTCTCTCTCTCTCTCTCTCTCTCTCTCTCTCTCTCTCTCTCTCTCTCTCTCTCTCTCTCTCTCTCTCTCTCTCTCTCTCTCTCTCTCTCTATGCATCTCTCTATGCATCTCTCTCTCCCCCTTCTCTCCCCCCCTTGTGCCATCTCTCTCTCCCCCTCGCAAAATCTCTCTCTCACCCCTCGCTCTGTCTCTCTCTGTCTCTCTCTCTCTCTCTGTCTCTCTCTAATTCTCTCTCTATATATATATATACGTCTCTCTCCCCTCTCTCTCCCGCTCTCGCTCTAACCCCTCTCTCTCTCTCTCTGTCTCTCCCCTCTCTCTCTCTTTCTCTAATTCTCTCTCTCTCTATATATATATATGTCTCTCCCCCTCTCTCTCCCGCTCTCGCTCTATCCCCTGTCTCTCTCTCTCTAATTCTCTCTCTCTCTCTATATATATATGTCTCTCTCCCCTCTCTCTCCCGCTCTCGCTCTCTCTCTCTTTCTCTCCCCTCTCTCTCTCTTTCTCTCTCTCTCTCTCTCTCTCTCTCTCTCCCCTCTCTCTCTCTTTCTCTCCTGCCACTCTCTCTTGCTCTTTCCCCCCCTTTTTTATTTTGCATTTAATTAGCTACCTGTCATTTAATTAGCTATCTGTTTGCCAGTAAATCAGCTGGTTTATCAAACTACCTGTAATAAACACGTAATTAACATTTATTGAATGCAAATTACTCTTGATGCTACAGCATACAATGACATTCTAGACAATTCTGTGCTTCCAACTTTGTGGCAACAGTTTGGGGAAGGCCCTTTCCTGTTTCAGCATGACATTGCCCCCGTGCACAAAGTGAGGTCCATACAGAAATGGTTTGTTGAGATCGGTGTGGAAGAAATTGACTGGCCCGCACAGAACCTTAACCATAACCCCATCTTTGGGACGAATTGGAACGCAAACTGCGAGCCAGGCCTAATCGCCCAAAATCAGTGCCTGAACAGTGGCTGAATGGGAGCAAGTCCACACAGCAATGTTCCAACATCTAAAGTCTTCCCAGAAGAGTGGAGGCTGTTATAGCAGCAAAGAGGGGAACCAACTCCATATTAATGTCCATGGTTTTGGAATGAGATGTTCGACGAGCAGGTGTCCACATACTTTTGGTCATGTAGGCTATATAGGGGAAACCTACTCCACAATATATCTAACCTACGGTATCTATTTAGGAGAAAAAATACTTTTGACATTTTGGACATTTTACCCAATTACAAATGAGCCTTTCATCCAATCACATCCTACTAATTGTTCACCTGTTGTGTTTTCTGTCCAATCAGAGCTGCCAGAGAACTGGACAGACACCAAGGAGACCCTATTGGAAGGGATGGTCTTCCAGGTGAAGTACCTGGGGATGACTCTGGTAGGACAGCCTAAAGGAGAGGACATGGCCGCTGCCGCTATACACAGGATAGTCTCTACGGTGAGTTAGGGTGTGTGTGTGTGTGTGTGTGTGTGTGTGTGTGTGTGTGTGTGTGTGTGTGTGACTGTGTGTGTGTGTGTGCTCAGAGTAGTATGATACTCTGAGCACACTACACTCACTTCATGAGAGAAGAGAGAAACTGGACCTTGCTGTGTCCCTGTTAAAGTCCCCCTTCAGGTACCAGGCAGATCCGCCTGAAGTGCCCACCTGCTCTCTATTCCAAAGGCCAGGACTGAGAGACATATAAAAAGTCGCCCTACCTGTGTAAACTAATCAACAAAACTCAGAGTCTCCTATATGTACATATTGTCATGAATTGGGATTTCAATGTAAACGTTTTAGTGTGTATGTAATGTAACATCATCAATGCATTTCAGTGACCTTGACTGCCATGTGTCATGTCAGTAAAAACTTTAACTTAATACACACACACACATACACACACACACACACACACACACACACACACACACACACACACACACACACACACACACACACACACACACACACACACACACACACACACACACGGATAGAAGAACCAACTCACACACACACACACACTTCTCAATTAGACCCCCAGCCAAACCAGCCAGCTGGGTTATGATTCAATTGATTCACTGTAGAGGAGAAAAAACACTTCAAGTCAATTGTCTTCTTGTTTCCTTGGAAACCAGGCATCCTGACTGGGATTATTATGGGGAGCTATTTGTCAGTCAGTTTCCATCAGTGTGTGTACATGTTTTCCTACCTGTGTGTGTGTGTGTGTGTGTGTGTGTGTGTGTGTGTGTGTGTGTGTGTGTGTGTGTGTGTATGCGTGTGTGTGCGTCCGTTACATCACAGTCCTGTAGAAAACACATAGTACAAATCAACAGTTTGGATACACCTACTCATTCAATGGTTTTTCTTTATTTTTTCTACTATTTTCTAGATTGTAGAATAATAGTGAAGACATCAGAACTATGAAATAACAAATATGGAATCATGTAGTCACCAAAAAAAGGTTGAAGAATCTCAAATATAAGTAGCTTTGCCTTGATGACAGATTGATGAAGGCATTCTCTCAACCAGCTTCATGAGGTAGTCACCTGCAATGCATTTCAATTAACGTGTGCTTTAATTTGTGGAATTTCTTTCCTTCTTAATGCATTTGAGACAATCAATTGTGCTGTCACAAGGTAGGGGTGGTATACAGAAGATAGCCCTATTTGGTAAAAGACCAAGACCATATTATGGAAAGAACAGCACAAATAAGCAAATAGAAATGAGAGTCTATCATTACTTTAAGACATGAAGGTCAGTCAATCTGGAAAATTTCAAGAACTTTGAAAATTTCTTCAAGTGCAGTCGCAAAAACCATCAAGCACTATGATGAAACTCTCATGAGGACCACCACAGGAAAGGAAGACCCAGAGTTACCTCTGCTGCAGAGGATAAGTTCATCAGAGTTACCAGCCACAGAAATTGCAGCCCAAATAAATGCTTCACAGAGTTCAAGTAACAGACACATCTCAACATCAACTGTTCAGAGGAGACTGGGTGAATCAGACCTTCATGGTCAAATTGCTGCAAAGAAACCACTACTAAAGGACACCAATAAGAAGAAGAGACTTGCTTGGGCCAAGAAACACGAGCAATGGACATTAGACCAGTGGAAATCTGTCCTTTGGTCTGGAGTCCAAATTTGAGATTTTTGTTTCCAACCGCCGTGTCTTTGTGACGCAGAGGAGTCGAACGGATGATCTCTGCATGTGTGATTCCCACCGTGAAGCATGGAGGAGGTGGTGTGGGGGTGCTTTGCTGGTGACACTCAGTGATTTATTTAGAATTCAAGGCACACTTAACCAGCATGGCTAGCACAGTATTTTGCAGCGATACGTCATCCCATCTGGTTTGCGCTTAGTGGGACTATCATTTGTTTTTCAAAAGGACAATGACCCAAAACACACCTCCAGGCTGTGTAAGGGATATTTTACCAAGTAGGAGAGTGATGGAGTGCTGCATCAGATGGCCTGCCCTCCACAATCCTCACCAAATTGAGATGGTTTGGGATGAGTTTCTACCGCAGAGTGAAGGAAAAGCAGGAAAAGTGCTCAGCATATGTGGGAACTCCTTCAAGACTGTAGGAAAAGCATTCCAGGTGAAGCTGGTTGAGAGAATGTCAAGAGTGTGCAAAGCTGTCATCAAGCCAAAGGGTGGCTATTTGAAGAATCTCAAATATAAAATATATTTTGAATTGTTTAACACTTATTTGGTTACTACATGATTCCATATGTGTTATTTCATAGTTCTGACGTCTTCACTAATATTCTACAATTTAGAAAATAGTAAAAATTAAGAAAACCCTGGAATGAGTAGGTGTTCTAAAACTTTTATATATGTATATATAATATAGAGTTGAAGTCGGAAGTTTACATACACCTTAGCCAAATACATTTAAACTCAGTTTTTCACAATTCCTGACATTTAATCCAAATAAAAGTTCCCCGTTTTAGGTCAGTTAGGATCACCACTTCATTTTAAGAATGTGAAATGTCAGAATACCAGTAGAGAGAATGATTTATTTCAGCTTTTATTTATTTCATCACATTCCCAGTGGGTCAGAAGTTTACATACACTCAATTAGTATTTGGTAGCATTGCCTTTTAATTGTTTAACTTGGGTCAAACTTTCCAGGTAGCCTTCCACAAGCTCCCACAATAAGTTGGGTGAATTTTGGCCCATTCCTCCTGACAGCGCTGGTTTAACTGAGGCAGGTTTGTAGGCCTCCTTACTCGCACACGCTTTTTTCAGTTCTGCCCACAAATGTTCTATAGGATTGAGGTCAGGGCTTTGTGATGACCACTCCAATACCTTGATTTTGTTGTCCTTAAGCCATTTTGCCACAACTTTTGAAGTATGCTTGGGGTCATTGTCCATTTGGAAGACCTATTTGCGACCAAGCTTTAACTTCCTGACTGATGTCTTGAGATGTTGCTTCAATATATCCACATAATTTTTCCAGCCTCATGATGCCATCTATTTTGTGAAGTGCACCAGTCCCCCCTGCAGCAAAGCACCCCCACAACATGATGCTGCCACCACCGTGCTTCACGGTTGGGATGGTGTTCTTCGGCTTACAAGCCTCCCCCTTTTTCCTCCAAACATAACGATGGTCTTTATGGCCAAACAGTTCTATTTTTGTTTCATCAGACCTGAGGACATTTCTCCAAAAAGTACAATCTTTGTCCCCATGTGCAGTTGCAAACCGTAGTCTGGCTTTTTCATGGCGGTTTTGGAGCCGTGGCTTCTTCCTTGCTGAGCGAACTTTCAGGTTAAGTCGATATAGGACTCGTTTTACTGTGGATATAGATAATTTTGTACCTGTTTCCACCAGCATCTTCACAAGGTCCATTGCTGTTGTTCTGGGATTGATTGCACTTTTCGCACCGAAGTACGTTCATCTCTAGGAGACAGAACGCGTCTCTTCCCTGAGCGGTATGACGGCTGCGTGGTCCCATGGTGTTTATACTTGTGTACTATTGTTTGTGCAGATGAATGTCGTACCTTCATGGGTTTTTGAAATTGCTCCCAAGGATGAATCAAACTTGTGGAGGTCTACAATTTGTAGAGATGAAGTGCAGATCCAGGGAAGATCGGATGAGTTGTAGGAAACCAGATGTGGAGGCTGAGGTTGGAGTGAGCTGGGTTGGGACAGAGGAAATAGGTTACGGAGGGGAATCCAAGGGAGTGTTGATGAGTTGAATCCAGAACAGGGTAGCAGGGTGGTGAGATGTGGAACAGGAAACAGGAAACAGGAACCAGAGTCAGAGCGGCAAAACTGCATTGAGAGGAGAAACAGCGTCAGGCAAGGAAACAGGCACCACAGGATCTTAAATAATAACAAATAGCTAGAAGCATGACTGACTGAACGGAGATTACGATCCGGAAGAGTGGAAGTGGCAGGACTGAGTATTTGTAGAGGTCTTGATTATAGAACGGGTTGCAGCTGGTGGTGAACTGCTCTGACTCCAACACACCTGTCTCCAACCACACAATCACACACAGAGGGAGAGGGAGAGGGAACTGCGGGGATGGCTGCAGGTCAAGGAGACACCGGATGTCCACTAGGTAGATGTCTTAACCGACTTGCCAAAACTATAGTTTGTTAACAAGAAATTTGTGGAGTGGTTGAAGAACGAGTTTAATGACTCCAACCTAAGTGTATGTAAACTTCCGACTTCAACTGTATATATAGATAGGCCGCTGTAGGCAGACCAAGAGAAGACAGGAGAAGAGAGGCTATGTCCTCACTGCTCACAAAATTAGGTCGAAACTGAGCTGCACTTCCTAACCTCCTGCCCAATGTATGACCGTATTAGAGACACATGTTTCCCTCAGATCACACAGACCCACAAAGAATTTGAAAACAAACCCGATTTTGATAAACTCCCATATCTACTGGGTGAAATTCCACAGTGTGCCATCACAGTAGCAAGATTGGTGACCTTTTGCCACAAGAAAAGGGCAACCAGTGAAGAACAAAGACCATTGTAAATACAACCCATATTTACTTTAACCATTTGCACATCGTTAAAACACTGCATATATACATAATTTGACATTTGTGATGTCTTTATTCTTCTGGAACTTCTGTGAGTGTAATGTTTACTGTTCATTTTTATTGTTTATTTCACTTTTGTATATTATCTACCTCACTTCCTTTGGCAATGTTAACATATGTTTCCCATGCCATAAAAGCCTCTTGAATTGAATTGCGAATGTACATAAGGAATAGGATACCATTGTTGATGTATCTATCAGCTTATAAATCTATTATAAAACTGTTGTGTGTTTCCTATCCCTAGGCCCGGGCCAGTGCTAAGAAGTTCCGTAAGGTGACCTTGACCATCTCTCCTAAAGGAATCATCATCACAGACACAGAGACACAGGACCTCATAGAGAATGTGTCCATATATAGGTAAACAATATGACATCATTATGACCTCATAGAGAATGTGTCCATATATAGGTAAACAATATGACATCATTATGACCTCATAGAGAATGTCTCCATATATAGGTAAACAATATGACATCATTATGACCTCATAGAGAATGTCTCCATATATAGGTAAACAATATGACATCATAATGACCTCATAGAGAACGTCTCCATATTGTGTCGTTTTATGTTGTATACATGGCAGCTGAAAGATGAATTGCGTATGCAAAAGCACATCGCAAACGACAACAAATACAAAACAATAACATTGTAACGCGATAAGGAAGTCAGGGACTGCAAGGATGATGAATCGAAGCCGTCATGATGACATTGAGAGCGGAGGAACTTCAGGCATGGATGATCATGGAAGAGGGAGCCGGTCAATGAGACAGGGTCCGTAGCCTCCGCAGCACAACTCGCTGTCCTGTCCCCAACACCCGTGCCGCCGGGCTTTTTAGCTCGATGGTTAGCCAACTAGCTAGTTAGATACTCCTCTCCACACAGGAGATGCTTCTGCTGCCACAGAGCGCTGAAAGCTCACCACACATAATTAACAGTTAGGAGTGTCTTCACAAGAACAAGCCATTTCCGTATTGCAGTTCTCCACTTCCACCTTCTCATCAAGTCGGTGTTGTGATGTTCAAATACCATGTCCATTCAGTCCACAATGTTAGCTAGCTATCTGCTAGCTAGGTAAGCCAAACAATACAATCAGTCTTGAACCTCTGTCAACCTCTGCCAAGAAGACTAATTACAACAAATTCAAAAGAGCAATCATAAAACTGAAGGCAGATGAAAAAAGTTTATCCCCAAAACATAATGACATCATAATGACTGTCTAGAGAACCGCTCCGTATACAGGTAAATAATGACATCATAATGACTGTCTAGAGAACCGCTCCGTATACAGGTAAATAATGACATCATAATGACTGTCTAGAGAACCGCTCCGTATACAGGTAAATAATGACATCATAATGACTGTCTAGTGAACCGCTCCGTATACAGGTAAATAATGACATCATAATGACTGTCTAGTGAACCGCTCCGTATACAGGTAAATAATGACATCATAATGACTGTCTATAGAACCGCTCCGTATACAGGTAAATAATGACATCATAATGACTGTCTTGAGAACCGCTCCGTATACAGGTAAATAATGACATCATAATGACTGTCTAGTGAACCGCTCCGTATACAGGTAAATAATGACATCATAATGACTGTCTAGAGAACCGCTCCGTATACAGGTAAATAATGACATCATAATGACTGTCTAGTGAACCGCTCCGTATACAGGTAAATAATGACATCATAATGACTGTCTAGTGAACCGCTCCGTATACAGGTAAATAATGACATCATAATGACTGTCTAGAGAACCGCTCCGTATACAGGTAAATAATGACATCATAATGACTGTCTAGAGAACCGCTCCGTATACAGGTAAATAATGACATCATAATGACTGTCTAGTGAACCGCTCCGTATACAGGTAAATAATGACATCATAATGACTGTCTAGTGAACCGCTCCGTATACAGGTAAATAATGACATCATAATGACTGTCTAGAGAACCGCTCCGTATACAGGTAAATAATGACATCATAATGACTGTCTAGTGAACCGCTCCGTATACAGGTAAATAATGACATCATAATGACTGTCTAGTGAACCGCTCCGTATACAGGTAAATAATGACATCATAATGACTGTCTAGAGAACCGCTCCGTATACAGGTAAATAATGACATCATAATGACTGTCTAGAGAACCGCTCCGTATACAGGTAAATAATGACATCATAATGACTGTCTAGTGAACCGCTCCGTATACAGGTAAATAATGACATCATAATGACTGTCTATAGAACCGCTCCGTATACAGGTAAATAATGACATCATAATGACTGTCTAGAGAACCGCTCCGTATACAGGTAAATAATGACATCATAATGACTGTCTAGAGAACCGCTCCGTATACAGGTAAATAATGACATCATAATGACTGTCTAGTGAACCGCTCCGTATACAGGTAAATAATGACATCATAATGACTGTCTAGAGAACCGCTCCGTATACAGGTAAATAATGACATCATAATGACTGTCTTGAGAACCGCTCCGTATACAGGTAAATAATGACATCATAATGACTGTCTAGAGAACCGCTCCGTATACAGGTAAATAATGACATCATAATGACTGTCTAGTGAACCGCTCCGTATACAGGTAAATAATGACATCATAATGACTGTCTAGAGAACCGCTCCGTATACAGGTAAATAATGACATCATAATGACTGTCTAGAGAACCGCTCCGTATACAGGTAAATAATGACATCATAATGACTGTCTAGTGAACCGCTCCGTATACAGGTAAATAATGACATCATAATGACTGTCTAGTGAACCGCTCCGTATACAGGTAAATAATGACATCATAATGACTGTCTAGAGAACCGCTCCGTATACAGGTAAATAATGACATCATAATTACTGTCTAGAGAACCGCTCCGTATACAGGTAAATAATGACATCATAATGACTGTCTAGTGAACCGCTCCGTATACAGGTAAATAATGACATCATAATGACTGTCTAGTGAACCGCTCCGTATACAGGTAAATAATGACATCATAATGACTGTCTAGAGAACCGCTCCGTATACAGGTAAATAATGACATCATAATGACTGTCTAGAGAACCGCTCCGTATACAGGTAAATAATGACATCATAATGACTGTCTAGTGAACCGCTCCGTATACAGGTAAATAATGACATCATAATGACTGTCTAGAGAACCGCTCCGTATACAGGTAAATAATGACATCATAATGACTGTCTAGTGAACCGCTCCGTATACAGGTAAATAATGACATCATAATGACTGTCTAGAGAACCGCTCCGTATACAGGTAAATAATGACATCATAATGACTGTCTAGTGAACCGCTCCGTATACAGGTAAATAATGACATCATAATGACTGTCTAGTGAACCGCTCCGTATACAGGTAAATAATGACATCATAATGACTGTCTAGTGAACCGCTCCGTATACAGGTAAATAATGACATCATAATGACTGTCTAGTGAATCTAATCATCCCCTCTCCTCCTCTAATCATCCCCCCCTCCTCTCCTCCTCTAATCATCCTCCTCTCCTCTCCTCCTCTAATCACCCCCCTCTCCTCCTGTAATCATCCTCCTCTCCTCCTCTAATCATCCTCCTCTCCTCCTCTAATCACCCCCTCTCCTCTCCTCCTCTAATCACCCCCCTCTCCTCCTCTAATCATCCCCTCTCCTCCTCTAATCACCCCCCTCTCCTCCTCTAATCATTCCCCTCTCCTCTCCTCCTCTAATCACCCCCTCTCCTCTCCTCCTCTAATCATCCCCCTCTCCTCTCCTTCTAATCATTCCCCTCTCCTCTCATCCTCTAATCATTCCCCTCTCCTCTCCTCCTCTAATCACCCCCCTCTCCTCCTCTAATCACCCCCCTCTCCTCTCCTCCTCTAATCATTCCCCTCTCCTCTCCTCCTCTAATCATCCCCCTCTCCTCTCCTCCTCTAATCACCCCCCCCCTCCTCTCTTCCTCTAATCACTCCCATCTCCTCTCTTCCTCTAATCATCCCCCTCTTCTCTTCTTATCTCCCCTCTCTGTACATCTGACAACCAGCTGTAAAGTCCCCCACATTGCCCAGTATTAATGGCCCTCTCCTGTGCACATGCTAAGATTGGTCATGTGACCAGCCAGGAAGTCCAAAAGGACGGTTTAGTTTGATGAAGGGTTGATCCACATTATCACCCCCCCCCCCCCTCTCTCTCCTCCACCCCTCTCTCTTCTTCTCTCTTCCGCTCAATCTATGTCAATGCTTTCAGGGGTGGATTCTGTGTATTTGAGGGATGAATTGTGTGTGTGTTTACACTACGTGTACTGTGTGTGCGCATGTGTAAGTGTGTGTTTGTGTAAATGATTGTGTGTATAATTGTCTCTGTATTTTTTAATGTGTGTGTGTGTGTCTTAATTGTGTGTATCCAAGGTTGTGAGAATCACCACAGGCCAGGCTTGAACGAGAGATGGAAAACAAACACTGAGTCTGTGGAAAGAAAAGAAAAGCTGACAACTGTAATCTAGAGGAGGAGAGGAGAATAGAGGGGATAGAAAACAACTGTAATCTAGAGGAGAGGAGAATAGAGGGGATAGAAAACAACTGTAATCTAGAGGAGAGGAGAATAGAGGGGATAGAAAACAACTGTAATCTAGAGGAGGAGAGGAGAATAGAGGGGATAGAAAACAACTGTAATCTAGAGGAGGAGAGGAGAATAGAGGGGATAGAAAACAACTGTAATCTAGAGGAGGACTGGAGAATAGAGGGGATAGAAAACAACTGTAATCTAGAGGAGGAGAGGAGAGTAGAGGGGATAGAAAACAACTGTAATCTAGAGGAGGAGAGGAGAATAGAGGGGATAGAAACAACTGTAATCTAGAGGAGGAGAGGAGAATAGAGGGGATAGAAAACAACTGTAATCTAGAGGAGAGGAGAATAGAGGGGATAGAAAACAACTGTAATCTAGAGGAGGAGAGGAGAATAGAGGGGATAGAAAACAACTGTAATCTAGAGGAGAGGAGAATAGAGGGGATAGAAAACAACTGTAATCTAGAGGAGGAGAGGAGAATAGAGGGGATAGAAAACAACTGTAATCTAGAGGAGGAGAGGAGAATAGAGGGGATAGAAAACAACTGTAATCTAGAGGAGGACTGGAGAATAGAGGGGATAGAAAACAACTGTAATCTAGAGGAGGAGAGGAGAGTAGAGGGGATAGAAAACAACTGTAATCTAGAGGAGGAGAGGAGAATAGAGGGGATAGAAACAACTGTAATCTAGAGGAGGAGAGGAGAATAGAGGGGATAGAAAACAACTGTAATCTAGAGGAGGAGAGGAGAATAGAGGGGATAGAAAACAACTGTAATCTAGAGGAGGAGAGGAGAATAGAGGGGATAGAAAACAACTGTAATCTAGAGGAGGAGAGGAGAATAGAGGGGATAGAAACAACTGTAATCTAGAGGAGGACAGGAGAATAGAGGGGATAGAAAACAACTGTAATCTAGAGGAGGAGAGGAGAATAGAGGGGATAGAAAACAACTGTAATCTAGAGGAGAATAGAGGGGATAGAAAACAACTGTAATCTAGAGGAGGAGAGGAGAGTAGAGGGGATAGAAAACAACTGTAATCTAGAGGAGGAGAGGAGAATAGAGGGGATAGAAACAACTGTAATCTAGAGGAGGAGAGGAGAATAGAGGGGATAGAAAACAACTGTAATCTAGAGGAGAGGAGAATAGAGGGGATAGAAAACAACTGTAATCTAGAGGAGGAGAGGAGAATAGAGGGGATAGAAAACAACTGTAATCTAGAGGAGAGGAGAATAGAGGGGATAGAAAACAACTGTAATCTAGAGGAGGAGAGGAGAATAGAGGGGATAGAAAACAACTGTAATCTAGAGGAGGAGAGGAGAATAGAGGGGATAGAAAACAACTGTAATCTAGAGGAGGACTGGAGAATAGAGGGGATAGAAAACAACTGTAATCTAGAGGAGGAGAGGAGAGTAGAGGGGATAGAAAACAACTGTAATCTAGAGGAGGAGAGGAGAATAGAGGGGATAGAAACAACTGTAATCTAGAGGAGGAGAGGAGAATAGAGGGGATAGAAAACAACTGTAATCTAGAGGAGGAGAGGAGAATAGAGGGGATAGAAAACAACTGTAATCTAGAGGAGGAGAGGAGAATAGAGGGGATAGAAAACAACTGTAATCTAGAGGAGGAGAGGAGAATAGAGGGGATAGAAACAACTGTAATCTAGAGGAGGACAGGAGAATAGAGGGGATAGAAAACAACTGTAATCTAGAGGAGGAGAGGAGAATAGAGGGGATAGAAAACAACTGTAATCTAGAGGAGAATAGAGGGGATAGAAAACAACTGTAATCTAGAGGAGGAGAGGAGAATAGAGGGGATAGAAAACAACTGTAATCTAGAGGAGGAGAGGAGAATAGAGGGGATAGAAAACAACTGTAATCTAGAGGAGGAGAGGAGAATAGAGGGGATAGAAAACAACTGTAATCTAGAGGAGGAGAGGAGAATAGAGGGGATAGAAAACAACTGTAATCTAGAGGAGGAGAGGAGAATAGAGGGGATAGAAAACAACTGTAATCTAGAGGAGGAGAGGAGAATAGAGGGGATAGAAAACAACTGTAATCTAGAGGAGGAGAGGAGAATAGAGGGGATAGAAAACAACTGTAATCTAGAGGAGGAGAGGAGAATAGAGGGGATAGAAAACAACTGTAATCTAGAGGAGGAGAGGAGAATAGAGGGGATAGAAAACAACTGTAATCTAGAGGAGGAGAGGAGAATAGAGGGGATAGAAAACAACTGTAATCTAGAGGAGGAGAGGAGAATAGAGGGGATAGAAAACAACTGTAATCTAGAGGAGGAGAGGAGAATAGAGGGGATAGAAAACAACTGTAATCTAGAGGAGAGGAGAATAGAGGGGATAGAAAACAACTGTAATCTAGAGGAGGAGAGGAGAATAGAGGGGATAGAAAACAACTGTAAACTAGAGGTCGGAGAGTAGAATAGAGGGGATAGAAAACAACTGTAATCTAGAGGAGGATAGGAGAATAGAGGGGATAGAAAACAACTGTAATCTAGAGGAGGAGAGGAGAATAGAGGGGATAGAAAACAACTGTAATCTAGAGGAGGAGAGGAGAATAGATGGGATAGAAACAACTGTAATCTAGAGGAGGAGAGGAGAATAGAGGGGATAGAAAACAACTGTAATCTAGAGGAGGAGAGGAGAATAGAGGGGATAGAAAACAACTGTAATCTAGAGGAGGACTGGAGAATAGAGGGGATAGAAAACAACTGTAATCTAGAGGAGATGAGAATAGAGGGGATAGAAAACAACTGTAATCTAGAGGAGGAGAGGAGAATAGAGGGGATAGAAAACAACTGTAATCTAGAGGAGGAGAGGAGAATAGAGGGGATAGAAAACAACTGTAATCTAGAGGAGGAGAGGAGAATAGAGGGGATAGAAACAACTGTAATCTAGAGGAGGAGAGGAGAATAGAGGGGATAGAAAACAACTGTAATCTAGAGGAGGAGAGGAGAATAGAGGGGATAGAAAACAACTGTAATCTAGAGGAGGAGAGGAGAATAGAGGGGATAGAAAACAACTGTAATCTAGAGGAGGAGAGGAGAATAGAGGGGATAGAAACAACTGTAATCTAGAGGAGGACAGGAGAATAGAGGGGATAGAAAACAACTGTAATCTAGAGGAGGAGAGGAGAATAGAGGGGATAGAAAACAACTGTAATCTAGAGGAGAATAGAGGGGATAGAAAACAACTGTAATCTAGAGGAGGAGAGGAGAATAGAGGGGATAGAAAACAACTGTAATCTAGAGGAGGAGAGGAGAATAGAGGGGATAGAAAACAACTGTAATCTAGAGGAGGAGAGGAGAATAGAGGGGATAGAAAACAACTGTAATCTAGAGGAGGAGAGGAGAATAGAGGGGATAGAAAACAACTGTAATCTAGAGGAGGAGAGGAGAATAGAGGGGATAGAAAACAACTGTAATCTAGAGGAGGAGAGGAGAATAGAGGGGATAGAAAACAACTGTAATCTAGAGGAGGAGAGGAGAATAGAGGGGATAGAAAACAACTGTAATCTAGAGGAGGAGAGGAGAATAGAGGGGATAGAAAACAACTGTAATCTAGAGGAGGAGAGGAGAATAGAGGGGATAGAAAACAACTGTAATCTAGAGGAGGAGAGGAGAATAGAGGGGATAGAAAACAACTGTAATCTAGAGGAGGAGAGGAGAATAGAGGGGATAGAAAACAACTGTAATCTAGAGGAGGAGAGGAGAATAGAGGGGATAGAAAACAACTGTAATCTAGAGGAGGAGAGGAGAATAGAGGGGATAGAAAACAACTGTAATCTAGAGGAGGAGAGGAGAATAGAGGGGATAGAAAACAACTGTAATCTAGAGGAGGAGAGGAGAATAGAGGGGATAGAAAACAACTGTAATCTAGAGGAGGAGAGGAGAATAGAGGGGATAGAAACAACTGTAATCTAGAGGAGGAGAGGAGAATAGAGGGGATAGAAAACTTCTGTAATCTAGAGGAGGACAGGAGAATAGAGGGGATAGAAACAACTGTAATCTAGAGGAGGACTGGAGAATAGAGGGGATAGAAAACAACTGTAATCTAGAGGAGGAGAGGAGAATAGAGGGGATAGAAAACAACTGTAATCTAGAGGAGGAGAGGAGAATAGAGGGGATAGAAAACAACTGTAATCTAGAGGAGGAGAGGAGAATAGAGGGGATAGAAAACAACTGTAATCTAGAGGAGGAGAGGAGAATAGAGGGGATAGAAAACAACTGTAATCTAGAGGAGGAGAGGAGAATAGATGGGATAGAAACAACTGTAATCTAGAGGAGGAGAGGAGAATAGAGGGGATAGAAAACAACTGTAATCTAGAGGAGGAGAGGAGAATAGAGGGGATAGAAAACAACTGTAATCTAGAGGAGGACTGGAGAATAGAGGGGATAGAAAACAACTGTAATCTAGAGGAGATGAGAATAGAGGGGATAGAAAACAACTGTAATCTAGAGGAGGAGAGGAGAATAGAGGGGATAGAAAACAACTGTAATCTAGAGGAGGAGAGGAGAATAGAGGGGATAGAAAACAACTGTAATCTAGAGGAGGAGAGGAGAATAGAGGGGATAGAAACAACTGTAATCTAGAGGAGGAGAGGAGAATAGAGGGGATAGAAAACAACTGTAATCTAGAGGAGGAGAGGAGAATAGAGGGGATAGAAAACAACTGTAATCTAGAGGAGGAGAGGAGAATAGAGGGGATAGAAAACAACTGTAATCTAGAGGAGGAGAGGAGAATAGAGGGGATAGAAACAACTGTAATCTAGAGGAGGAGAGGAGAATAGAGGGGATAGAAAACAACTGTAATCTAGAGGAGGAGAGGAGAATAGAGGGGATAGAAAACAACTGTAATCTAGAGGAGGAGAGGAGAATAGAGGGGATAGAAAACAACTGTAATCTAGAGGAGGAGAGGAGAATAGAGGGGATAGAAAACAACTGTAATCTAGAGGAGGAGAGGAGAATAGAGGGGATAGAAAACAACTGTAATCTAGAGGAGGAGAGGAGAATAGAGGGGATAGAAAACAACTGTAATCTAGAGGAGGAGAGGAGAATAGAGGGGATAGAAAACAACTGTAATCTAGAGGAGGAGAGGAGAATAGAGGGGATAGAAAACAACTGTAATCTAGAGGAGGAGAGGAGAATAGAGGGGATAGAAAACAACTGTAATCTAGAGGAGGAGAGGAGAATAGAGGGGATAGAAAACAACTGTAATCTAGAGGAGGAGAGGAGAATAGAGGGGATAGAAAACAACTGTAATCTAGAGGAGGAGAGGAGAATAGAGGGGATAGAAAACAACTGTAATCTAGAGGAGGAGAGGAGAGTAGAGGGGATAGAAACAACTGTAATCTAGAGGAGGAGAGGAGAATAGAGGGAGCAGGGATGGAAGGGAGAGAGGGAAAACATCCTCAGCCTTGACAATGTAAACAAACATTTCCTTTAGTTGATTTTCACTTTCTTTCTCTCTCTCTCCTGTCTTGTCCTCTCCTCTCCTTACCTGTGCACGCTGAAACCGATAAAATGACTATGGGCCTCATCGGTTATTTGAGTCATAATGAATTCTGATGTTTAGTCTCCTGTTAGTCAGGCTGGTTGTGGACTGAGTTCCCTGATGTTATAGGTTAGTCAGGCTGGTTGTGGACTGAGTTCCCTGATGTTATAGGTTAGTCAGGCTGGTGGTGGACTGAGTTCCCTGATGTTATAGGTTAGTCAGGCTGGTGGTGGACTGAGTTCCCTGATGTTATAGGTTAGTCAGGCTGGTGGTGGACTGAGTTCCCTGATGTTATAGGTTAGTCAGGCTGGTGGTGGACTGAGTTCCCTGATGTTATAGGTTAGTCAGGCTGGTTGTGGACTGAGTTCCCTGATGTTATAGGTTAGTCAGGCTGGTTGTGGACTGAGTTCCCTGATGTTATAGGTTAGTCAGGCTGGTGGTGGACTGAGTTCCCTGATGTTATAGGTTAGTCAGGCTGGTGGTGGACTGAGTTCCCTGATGTTATAGGTTAGTCAGGCTGGTGGTGGACTGAGTTCCCTGATGTTATAGGTTATTCAGGCTGGTGGTGGACTGAGTTCCCTGATGTTATAGGTTAGTCAGGCTGGTGGTGGACTGAGTTCCCTGATGTTATAGGTTAGTCAGGCTGGTGGTGGACTGAGTTCCCTGATGTTATAGGTTAGTCAGGCTGGTTGTGGACTGAGTTCCCTGATGTTATAGGTTAGTCAGGCTGGTGGTGGACTGAGTTCCCTGATGTTATAGGTTAGTCAGGCTGGTGGTCGACTGAGTTCCCTGATGTTATAGGTTAGTCAGGCTGGTGGTGGACTGAGTTCCCTGATGTTATAGGTTAGTCAGGCTGGTGGTCGACTGAGTTCCCTGATGTTATAGGTTAGTCAGGCTGGTTGTGGACTGAGTTCCCTGATGTTATAGGTTAGTCAGGCTGGTGGTGGACTGAGTTCCCTGATGTTATAGGTTAGTCAGGCTGGTTGTGGACTGAGTTCCCTGATGTTATAGGTTAGTCAGGCTGGTTGTGGACTGAGTTCCCTGATGTTATAGGTTAGTCAGGCTGGTTGTGGTCTGAGCTCCCTGATGTTATTCTATCATTTGAAAAGGCTCTTCTCTCAGCGTGTGTTCGGTTGACTCATCATCAGGTCTGTTTAAAGTTGGAAGCAGAATTCCCCCCCCCCCCCCTTCACCTCCAGGCTGGAATCAAAGCACTGGAATGATCGATCCTCTTTAGTCTGTTTGAACGCCACACTCCAGAGGATACAATGCAGACCGCTGTGTGTGTGTGTGTGTGTGTGTGTGTGTGTGTGTGTGTGTGTGTGTGTGTGTGTGTGTGTGTGTGTGTGTGTGTGTGTGTATATGTATGTGTGTATGTGTGATAGGATTCAGATTATTTATTCACATTTTTCCTAAAACAAAACTCCTTTCCTAGTTGACCTGGATTCCATTATATTATATAATTATATAGATGTGATGTAGATTCATGTGGATTGAGTATACTCCTGTCTCTCAATGTTTGGCACAGACTGTTGCTGTTAGACGTTTTTTTTCAGACAGGTAGATTCTTGGAAGTACCGTACAGTTATTTTACCATCCAATCCACTTGTCCTGTGCAATACTTGTGACACAGACAAGACGTGTTATAGCTACTCAAATCCGGTGTATCACACTTTTAGTTTTTTCTCAGCAGCATACATGTATTTAGGCCAACTTCTCCTCACTTCCCAGTATATATAACACTAAGCCGAACCGATACGGTATATGGGGGTTATTATATGATATATTTGGTGTGTCTTGGGCATTGCTATTTGGGTCACGCTGCTCATCAGAGACGCAGCTAGAAACACTGGGAGAGATCTGAGCGAGGTTATCACACGCTTGTTGTTGGACAGAGGAGTTAATGACGAAGACGCACGCACGCACGCACTCACGCACGCACGCACAGACACAGACACACACACAATGAGTCCCCCAAGGCCTCTGGTTATCATAGAGAAACATGAACCCGTACTATTCTCCCAGCAGAACTAAAAAGCATTTGTTATTTATCTTTCTCTCTGTCTCCCTCTCTGTTTCTCTCTCTCCTTGTCTCTCTCTCTCCCTCTCTGTTTCTCTCTCTCCTTGTCTCTCTCTCTCTCCCTCTCTGTTTCTCTCTGTTTCATGTCTACTAGAAACCCAAAGACATGTCATTGGAAGCAGGTCCTTTGTGTGTGGTGTAAAAGCAGTGGTGAATCGTTTAATAATTACAGCTTTAATGTTGTGATGATGGTTTGAACCACAACCGTAACCACATGACCTGATTTAACCGTAAACACATGACCTGATTTAACCGTAAACACATGACCTGATTTAACCGTAAACACATGACCTGATTTAACCGTAAACACATGACCTGATTTAACCGTAAACACATGACCTGATTTAACCGTAAACACATGACCTGATTTAACCGTAAACACATGACCTGATTTAACCGTAAACACATGACCTGATTTAACCGTAAACACATGACCTGATTTAACCGTAAACACATGACCTGATTTAACCGTAAACACATGACCTGATTTAACCGTAAACACATGACCTGATTCAACCGTAAACACATGACCTGATTTAACCGTAAACACATGACCTGATTTAACCGTAAACACATGACCTGATTTAACCGTAAACACATGACCTGATTTAACCGTAAACACATGACCTGATTTAACCGTAAACACATGACCTGATTTAACCGTAAACACATGACCTGATTTAACCGTAAACACATGACCTGATTTAACCGTAAACACATGACCTGATTTAACCGTAAACACATGACCTGATTTAACCACAACCGTAAACACAAGCCCCTGATAGGCCTGCATCTTCAGATAATCTACAAGTAAAAGGCAAATGTAGGCAAGATGTACATTTATCTAGCAGCTTGCTTAGTTCAAATGAACAGACACATTTTTTCCCCCCGTGAATAGCGAGGCGATTAATAAAGAGTAAGAAGTGTTTCCCTGCCTGAATTGGATTCTGAGGATGGGGGTCATAATTTCAATCACTGAATTAGATAATAATAATACTGTTGAAGTCGTATGTTTACGTACACTTAGGTTGGAGTCATTGAAACTCATTATTCAACCACTCCACAAATTACTTGTTAACAAACTGTAGTTTTGGCAAGTCGGTTAGGACATCTACTTTGTGCATGACACGAGTCATTTTTCTAATAATTGTTTACAGACAGATTATTTCACTTATAATTCACTGTATCACAAATCCAGTGGGTCAGAAGTTTACATACACTAAGTTGACTGTGCCTTTAAACAGCTTGGAAAATTCCAGAAAATAATGTCATGGCTTTAGAAGCTTCTGATAGGCTAATTGACATAATTTGAGTCAATTGGAGGTGTACCTGTGGATGTATTTCAAGGCCTACCTTCAAACTCAGTGTCTCTTTGCTTGACATCATGGGGAAATCAAAAGAAATCAGCCAAGACTTTAGAAAAAAAATTGTAGACCTCCACAAGTCTGGTTCATCCTTGGGAGCAATTTCCAAATGCATGAAGGTACCACGTTCATCTGTACAAACAATAGTATGCAAGTATAAACACCACGGGACCACACAGCCGCCATACCGCTTAGGAAGGAGACGCGTTCTGTCTCCTAGAGATGAACGTACTTTGGTGCGAAAAGTGCAAATCAATCCCAGAACAACAGCAAAGGACCTTGTGAAGACGATGGAGGAAACAGGTACAAAAGTATCTATATCCACAGTAAAACGAGTCCTATATCGACATAACCTGAAAGGCCGCTCATTAAGGAAGAAGCCACTGCTCCAAAACCGCCATAAAAAAGCCAGACTACGGTTTGCAACTGCACATGGGGACAAAGATTGTACTTTTTGGAGAAATGTCCTCAGGTCTGATGAAACAAAAAAAGAACTGTTTGGCCATAATGACCGTCGTTTTGTTTGGATGAAAAAGGGGGAGGCTTGTAAGCCGAAGAACACCATCCCAACCGTGAAGCACGGGGGTGGCAGCATCATGTTGTGGGGGTGCTTTGCTGCAGGAGGGGCTGGTGCACTTCACAAAATAGATGGCATCATGAGGATGGAAAATTATGTGGATATATTGAAGCAACATCTCAAGACATCAGTCAGGAAGTTAAAGCTTGGTCGCAAATGGGTCTTCCAAATGGACAATGACCCCAAGCATACTTCAAAAGTTGTGGCAAAATGGCTAAAGGACAACAAAGTCAAGGTCTTGGAGTGGCCATCACAAAGCCCTGACCTCAATCATACAGAAAATGTGTGGGCAGAACTGAAAAGGCGTGTGCGAGCAAGGAGGCCTACAAACCTGACTCAGTTACACCAGCTCTGTCAGGAGGAATGGGGCAAAATTCACACAACTTATTGTGGGAAGCTTGTGGAAGGCTACCCGAAACGTTTGACCCAAGTTCAACAATTTAAAGGCAATGAATGCTACCAAATACTAATTGAGTGTATGTAAACTTCTGACCCACTGGGAATTTGATGAAAGAAATAAAAGCTGAAAGAAATAATTCTCTCTGCTATTATTCTGACATTTCACATTCTTAAAATAAAGTGGTGATCCTAACTGACCTAAAACAGGGAATTTTTACCAAGATTATATGTCAGGAATTGTGAAAAACGGAGTTTAAATGTATTTTGCCAAGGTGTATGTAAACTTCCGACTTCTACTGTATGTGAATATGCTTGTCAACAACAGCCAGTGTTTTATTTATTTTAGTTTACTTGTCGCCTAATCTGACTAATGTTACCGTTAATCTAATGCTTCCTAACAACTGGTCGGCAATTGCGATCGAGCTTTGATATCTTTCAATGTAATTAATTAAACATGGCCACTCTCCACATTTTAATGTCAGTTTCACGGAGGACTTTTCCCCATAACCGAAGCACGCAAGGGAGTTCCATAACTCCCATTTCAAATTTACACTCGCGCATATTGCCAAGTTAAATAGCCAACCTACAAGCTGGTAAAAGTTGTCATGACGTGTACTGCTCGGTCTCCTCTCACTCCACATGACTCAGCCAATAGTAGACTGAGCTGCATACTGCAGTGCTCTCTCAATACACACGAACCCCCTCCGGTCCTCTCCACCATTCACTCACTCAGCAACAGCCTCACCTGATAGTCAGCAGCAGCAGGTCACAGTGAAATATATGATTTTTTCCACCCATTGGAAACAACAGGCTGTTGTCAATCTTGGGTTAGTTAAACAAATATTTGGTAGAACAGAACAGAGTTAGCTAGCTAGAGCAGAGTTAGCTAGCTAGAGCAGAGTTAGCTAGATAGAGCAAAGTTGAACATAGTGTGTTAGCTAGAGGAGAGCAAGAGCTAACTAGCCAGAGCAGAGTAGAGTAGAGCAGAGCTAGCTAGCTAGAGCAGAACAGAGCAGAGCTAGCCAGAGCAGAGTAGAGCAGAGTTAGCTAGAGCAGAGTAGAACAGAGTTAGCTAGAGCAGAGTAGAACAGAGTTAGCTAGAGCAGAGTAGAACAGAGTTAGCTAGAGCCGAGTAGAACAGAGTTAGCTAGAGCCGAGTAGAACAGAGTTAGCTAGAGCAGAGTAGAACAGAGTTAGCTAGCTAGAGCAGAGTTAGCTGGCTAGAGCAAAGTTGAACAGAGTTAGCTAGCCAGAGCTGAGTAGAGAAGAGCAAGAGCTAACTAGTCAGAGCAGAGTAGAGTAGAGCAGCGCTAGTTAGCTAGAACAGAACAGAGCTAGCCAGAGCAGAGCTAGCTAGCTAGAGCAGAACAGAGCAGAGCTAGCCAGAGCAGAGTAGAACAGAGTTAGCTAGAGCAGAGTAGAGCAGAGTTAGCTAGAGCAGAGTAGAGCAGAGTTAGCTAGAGCAGAGTAGAACAGAGTTAGCTAGAGCAGAGTAGAACAGAGTTAGCTAGAGCAGAGTAGAACAGAGTTAGCTAGAGCAGAGTAGAACCGAGTTAGCTAGAGCAGAGTAGAACAGAGTTAGCTAGAGCAGAGTAGAACAGAGTTAGCTAGAGCAGAGTAGAACAGAGTTAGCTAGAGCAGAGTAGAACAGAGTTAGCTAGAGCAGAGTAGAACAGAGTTAGCTAGAGCAGAGTAGAGCAGAGTTAGCTAGAGCAGAGTAGAGCAGAGTTAGCTAGAGCAGAGTAGAGCAGAGTTAGCTAGAGCAGAGTAGAACAGAGTTAGCTAGAGCAGAGTAGAACAGAGTTAGCTAGAGCAGAGTAGAACAGAGTTAGCTAGCTAGAGCAGAGTTAGCTGGCTAGAGCAAAGTTGAACAGAGTTAGCTAGCCAGAGCTGAGTAGAGAAGAGCAAGAGCTAACTAGTCAGAGCAGAGTAGAGTAGAGCAGCGCTAGTTAGCTAGAACAGAACAGAGCTAGCCAGAGCAGAGCAGAGCTAGCTAGCTAGAGCAGAACAGAGCAGAGCTAGCCAGAGAAGAGCAGAGTAGAACAGAGTTAGCTAGAGCAGAGTAGAGCAGAGTTAGCTAGAGCAGAGTAGAACCGAGTTAGCTAGAGCAGAGTAGAACCGAGTTAGCTAGAGCAGAGTAGAACCGAGTTAGCTAGAGCAGAGTAGAACAGAGTTAGCTAGAGCAGAGTAGAACAGAGTTAGCTAGAGCAGAGTAGAGCAGAGTTAGCTAGAGCAGAGTAGAGCAGAGTTAGCTAGAGCAGAGTAGAGCAGAGTTAGCTAGAGCAGAGTAGAGCAGAGTTAGCTAGAGCAGAGTAGAACAGAGTTAGCTAGAGCAGAGTAGAACAGAGTTAGCTAGCTAGAGCAGAGTTAGCTAGCTAGAGCAAAGTTGAACAGAGTTAGCAGAGTAGAGCAGAGCTAGCTAGCTAGAGCAGAACATAGCAGAGCTAGCCAGGGCAGAGCAGAGTAGAACAGAACAGAGCTAGCTAGCTAGAACAGAACAGAGAATAGCTAGCTAGCTAGAGCAGAACAGAGCTAGCCAGGGCAGAGTAGAACAGAACAGAGCTAGCTAGCTAGCTAGAGCAGAACAGAGCAGGGCTAGGCAGGGCTAGGCAGAGCAGAGCAGAACAGAGCAGGTCTAGCTAGCTAGAACAGAACAGAGCTAGCTAGAGCAGGGCTAGGCAGAGCAGAGTAAAACAGAACAGAGCTAGCTAGAGCAGGGCTAGCTAGCTAGAACAGAGCAGGGCTAGCTAGCTAGCTAGAACAGAACAGACCTAGCCAGAGCAGAACAGAGCAGGTCTAGCTAGCTAGAACAGAACAGAGCTAGCTAGAGCAGGGCTAGGCAGAGCAGAGTAGAACAGAACAGAGCTAGCTAGAACAGAGCAGGGCTGGCTAGCTAGAACAGAGCAGGGCTAGCTAGCTAGAACAGAACAGAGCAGGGCTAAAACCGCGGCCCTTGCAGAGCAAGGGGCAACCCTACTTAAGTCTCAGAGCAAGTGACGTAACTGATTGAAATGCTACTAGCGCGTACCCGCTAACTAGCTAGCCATTTCACATCCATTACACTAGCTAGAGCAGGGCTAGGCAGAGCAGAGTAGAACAGAACAGAGCTAGCTAGAACAGAGCAGGGCTAGCTAGCTAGAACAGAACAGAGCTAGCTAGAGCAGAACAGAGCAGGGCTAGCTAGCAAGAACAGAACAGAGCTAGTTGGAGCAGATTAAGACCACAGAGTTTCTAAACCCAGAGGCGCAACGTTGTGAGACTTCCGTGAACGCTTGCGAAACAGACCCGTTTGGGGTTTGAGAAGTCAATGAGAGAACTGAGAAATTCTTCCTTAGTCTTCCCGAAATAGAAAGCCACAACCTAGATTGGAGCTGATGTCTCAAGAGACAGAACAGAGCTAACTAGCTAGAACAGAGCAGGGCTAGCTAGCTAGAACAGAACAGAGCTAGCTAGAGCAGGGCTAGCTAGCTAGAACAGAACAGAGCTAGCTAGAGCAGAACAGAGCAGGGCTAGCTAGCTAGAACAGAACAGAGCTAGCTAGAGCAGAACAGAGCTAGCTAGCTAGAACAGAGCAGGGCTAGCTAGCTAGAACAGAACAGAGCTAGCTAGAGCAGAACAGGGCTAGCTAGCTAGAACAGAGCAGGGCTAGCTAGCTAGAACAGAACAGAGCTAGCTAGAGCAGAACAGAGCAGGGCTAGCTAGCTAGAACAGAGCAGAGCTAGTTGGAGCAGATTAAGACCACAGAGTTTCTAAACCCAGAGGCGCAACGTTGTGAGACTTCCGTGAACGCTTGCGAAACAGACCCGTTTGGGGTTTGAGAAGTCAATGAGAGAACTGAGAAATTCTTCCTTAGTCTTCCCGAAATAGAAAGCCACAACCTAGATTGGAGCTGATGTCTCAAGAGACAGAACAGAGCTAACTAGCTAGCTAGTGCCAGCCTCAGCAGGCAGTCAACAGCCTACTGTACTGTCTTTGGTAAGACAGAACAGAGCTAACTAGCTAGCTAGAGCCAGCCTCAGCAGGCAGTCAACAGCCTACTGTACTGTCTTTGGTAAGACAGAACAGAGCTAACTAGCTAGCTAGAGCCAGCCTCAGCAGGCAGTCAACAGCCTACTGTACTGTCTTTGGTAAGACAGAACAGAGCTAACTAGCTAGCTAGAGCCAGCCTCAGCAGGCAGTCAACAGCCTACTGTACTGTCTTTGGTAAGACAGAACAGAGCTAACTAACTAGCTAGCTAGTGCCAGCCTCAGCAAACAGTCAACAGCCTACTGTACTGTCTTTGGTAAGACAGAACAGAGCTAACTAGCTAGCTAGAGCCAGCCTCAGCAGGCAGTCAACAGCCTACTGTACTGTCTTTGGTAAGACAGAACAGAGCTAACTAGCTAGCTAGAGCCAGCCTCAGCAGGCAGTCAACAGCCTACTGTACTGTCTTTGGTAAGACAGAACAGAGCTAACTAGCTAGCTAGAGCCAGCCTCAGCAGGCAGTCAACAGCCTACTGTACTGTCTTTGGTAAGACAGAACAGAGCTAACTAGCTAGCTAGAGCCAGCCTCAGCAGGCAGTCAACAGCCTACTGTACTGTCTTTGGTAAGACAGAACAGAGCTAACTAGCTAGCTAGAGCCAGCCTCAGCAGGCAGTCAACAGCCTACTGTACTGTCTTTGGTAAGACAGAACAGAGCTAACTAGCTAGCTAGAGCCAGCCTCAGCAGGCAGTCAACAGCCTACTGTACTGTCTTTGGTAAGACAGAACAGAGCTAACTAACTAGCTAGAGCCAGCCTCAGCAGGCAGTCAACAGCCTACTGTACTGTCTTTGGTAAGACAGAACAGAGCTAACTAGCTAGCTAGAGCCAGCCTCAGCAGGCAGTCAACAGCCTACTGTACTGTCTTTGGTAAGACAGAACAGAGCTAACTAGCTAGCTAGAGCCAGCCTCAGCAGGCAGTCAACAGCCTACTGTACTGTCTTTGGTAAGACAGAACAGAGCTAACTAGCTAGCTAGAGCCAGCCTCAGCAGGCAGTCAACAGCCTACTGTACTGTCTTTGGTAAGACAGAACAGAGCTAACTAGCTAGCTAGAGCCAGCCTCAGCAGGCAGTCAACAGCCTACTGTACTGTCTTTGGTAAGACAGAACAGAGCTAACTAGCTAGCTAGAGCCAGCCTCAGCAGGCAGTCAACAGCCTACTGTACTGTCTTTGGTAAGACAGAACAGAGCTAACTAGCTAGCTAGAGCCAGCCTCAGCAGGCAGTCAACAGCCTACTGTACTGTCTTTGGTAAGACAGAACAGAGCTAACTAGCTAGCTAGAGCCAGCCTCAGCAGGCAGTCACACAGTCTCTGGAGCATCGGAGTACCATCAACTGACCTTTATGGCAACTGAATATGAATTTAAACCCACATTTCAGACCACAACAAGAATATTGGTTTGCCTTCTTACCAGTTTGGATTGAAGAGGAATGATCATGTAAATGGTCACGGATGATTAAACCGAAAAACTACCATCACCCACGAAATCAAACAGTGGACATTTTGCTGATATTGTTCATTATGATAAATAACCTACAGGGGCCTCTAAGTTTGAAATGAAATATATTTGTTAATAATATGGGTGATTGTTACCTTGATACCCACAACATTCAAAGTAGTAGTAGTAGTTTTAAGGGTAATATAAGAAAAATAACTGTGGTGCACATTAATGTTATAAACGTTTTATTTATCGTCATCATTGTAATTCAGTCAGTTTATCGTGATATGAATGTTTGTCCATATCGTCCAGCTACTTTAGGCCTGGTTAGGCCAACCTGTTCTCTACACACTGACCTGTCTCCTTAGTTGACGCCTGACTCCAGCTCTAGGATACGACCTGGTTAGGCCAACCTGTTCTCTACACACTGACCTGTCTCCTTAGTTGACGCCTGACTCCAGCTCTAGGATACGACCTGGTTAGGCCAACCTGTTCTCTACACACTGACCTGTCTCCTTAGTTGACGCCTGACTCCAGCTCTAGGATACAGCCTGGTTAGGCCAACCTGTTCTCTACACACTGACCTGTCTCCTTAGTTGACGCCTGACTCCAGCTCTAGGATACGACCTGGTTAGGCCAACCTGTTCTCTACACACTGACCTGTCTCCTTAGTTGACGCCTGACTCCAGCTCTAGGATACAGCCTGGTTAGGCCAACCTGTTCTCTACACACTGACCTGTCTCCTTAGTTGACGCCTGACTCCAGCTCTAGGATACGACCTGGTTAGGCCAACCTGTTCTCTACACACTGACCTGTCTCCTTAGTTGACGCCTGACTCCAGCTCTAGGATACGACCTGGTTAGGCCAACCTGTTCTCTACACACTGACCTGTCTCCTTAGTTGACGCCTGACTCCAGCTCTAGGATACAGCCTGGTTAGGCCAACCTGTTCTCTACACACTGACCTGTCTCCTTAGTTGACGCCTGACTCCAGCTCTAGGATACAGCCTGGTTAGGCCAACCTGTTCTCTACACACTGACCTGTCTCCTTAGTTGACGCCTGACTCCAGCTCTAGGATACGTCCTGGCTAGGCCAACCTGTTCTCTACACACTGACCTGTCTCCTTAGTTGACGCCTGACTCCAGCTCTAGGATACAGCCTGGTTAGGCCAACCTGTTCTCTACACACTGACCTGTCTCCTTAGTTGACGCCTGACTCCAGCTCTAGGATACGACCTGGTTAGGCCAACCTGCATACAGCCTCAACTGGATCGAAAAATAGGAAAATTAAATAAGATGCAAAGTTCACCATGGCTTTAGATAGGCCTTTAGAACCAGCCACTCACCATGGCCTTTAGAACCAACCACTCACCATGGCTTTTAGGAAGGCCTTTAGAACCAACCACTCACCATGGCCTTTAGAACCAGCCACTCACCATGGCTTTTAGGAAGGCCTTTAGAACCAGCCACTCACCATGGCCTTTAGAACCAGCCACTCACCATGGCTTTTAGGAAGGCCTTTAGAACCAGCCACTCACCATGGCTTTAAGATAGTCCTTTAGAACCAGCCACTCACCATGGCTTTTAGGAAGGCCTTTAGAACCAGCCACTCACCATGGCCTTTAGAACCAACCACTCACCATGGCTTTTAGATAGTCCTTTAGAACCAGTCACTCACCATGGCTTTAAGATAGTCCTTTAGAACCAGTCACTCACCATGGCTTTAAGATAGTCCTTTAGAACCAGTCACTCACCATGGCTTTTAGATAGTCCTTTAGAACCAACCACTCACCATGGCCTTTAGATAGACCTTTAGAACCAGTCACTCACCATGGCTTTAAGATAGTCCTTTAGAACCAGTCACTCACCATGGCTTTAAGATAGTCCTTTAGAACCAACCACTCACCATGGCTTTTAGAACCAACCACTCACCATGGCCTTTAGAACCAACCACTCACCATGGCTTTTAGATAGTCCTTTAGAACCAGTCACTCACCATGGCTTTTAGATAATCCTTTAGAACCAGTCACTCACCATGGCCTTTAGATAGACCTTTAGAACCAGTCACTCACCATGGCTTTAAGAACCAACCACTCACCATGGCCTTTAGAACCAACCATTCACCATGGCTTTTAGATAATCCTTTAGAACCAGTCACTCACCATGGCTTTTAGATAGTCCTTTAGAACCAACCACTCACCATGGCTTTTAGAACCAACCACTCACCATGGCCTTTAGAACCAACCACTCACCATGGCTTTTAGATAGTCCTTTAGAACCAGTCACTCACCATGGCTTTTAGATAGTCCTTTAGAACCAACCACTCACCATGGCCTTTAGAACCAACCACTCACCATGGCCTTTAGAACCAGCCACTCACCATGGCTTTTAGATAGTCCTTTAGAACCAGCCATTCACCATGGCCTTTAGAACCAACCACTCACCATGGCCTTTAGAACCAGCCACTCACCATGGCTTTTAGATAGTCCTTTAGAACCAGTCACTCACCATGGCTTTTAGATAGTCCTTTAGAACCAGTCACTCACTATGGCTTTTAAAACCAACCACTCACCATGGCTTTTAAATCCAACCACTCACCATGGCCTTTAGATAATCCTTTAGAACCAACCACTCACCATGGCTTTTAGATAATCCTTTAGAACCAACCACTCACCATGGCTTTTAGATAATCATTTAGAACCAGTCACTCACCATGGCTTTTAGATAATCCTTTAGAACCAACCACTCACCATGGCTTTTAGATAATCATTTAGAACCAGTCACTCACCATGGCCTTTAGATAATCCTTTAAAACCAACCACTCACCATGACCTTTAGAACCAACCAATCACCATGGCCTTTAGAACCAACCAATCACCATGACTTTTAGATAATCCTTTAAAACCAACCAATCACCATGGCCTTTAAAACCAACCAATTACCATGACCTTTAAAACCAACCACTCATCATGGCCTTTAGAACCAACCAATCACCATGGCCTTTAAAACCAACCAATCACCATGGCCTTTAGAACCAACCAATCACCATGACTTTTAGATAGTCCTTTAGAACCAACCACTCACCATGGCTTTTAGATAGTCCTTTAGAACCAACCAATCACCATGGCTTTAAGATAGGCCTTTAGAACCAACCATTCACCATGGCCTTTAAAACCAACCAATCACCTTGACTTTCTGTGGATTTGCTGCATGACAATAGGTTTTCTGAAAGTTGAATATAAATTAATTATTCCCATAGACCAGGCATACAATTTATGCCTGCCGGGATCGGTATTGTAGTTGATATTGTTTTGAACATGAAGTCAATCAATAGTTAATCTTCGCTTTTGTTTTTGTTGGCTGTTGTTCAAACTAGGGTGATAATTAGTTACACAGCTAAAGAGTGAGGTTTGCCTTTTAGATCACAATTAAAAAGATTATATGGACATGGGGGGGGGGGGGGACCTGATCCTAGATCGGCACTCTTACTCCTAGATACATAAGGCCCCTGGGCGCCAATAACGATTAACTGGTAATGAATGAATTTCTTTCTAAGCCCCCTTCAGAGGTTTTAGAGATTTGACAAGACAGCATAAGATTTAGTAATGAGGTTTTAAGACTGTAAAGCTTTAGTGATTTGTTCAGTTCTTTTCCGCTCTGCTCTGTGATTACATTTAAGTCATTTAGCAGACGCTCTTATCCAGAGCGACTTACAAATTGGAAAGTTCATACATATTCATCCTGGTCCCCCGTGGGAATTGAACCCTGGTCCACCCGTGGGAATTGAACCCACAACCCTGGCGTTGCAAGCGCCATGCTCTACCAACTGAGCCACACGGGATTAGTCAGATTTTTATCCCAAATGGCACCCTAATAGGGCCCTGGTCAAAAGTAGTGTTATATATATATATATATATATATATATATATACACAGAGGGGAGAACAAGTATTTGATACACTGCCGATTTTGCAGGTTTTCCTACTTACAAAGCATGTAGAGGTCTGTAATTTTTATCATAGGTACACTTCAACTGTGAGAGACGGAATCTAAAACAAAAATCCAGAAAATCACATCGTATGATTTTTAAGTAATTATTTTGCATTTTATTGCATGACATAAGTATTTGATACATCAGAAAAGCAGAACTTCATATTTGGTACAGAAACCTTTGTTTGCAATTACAGAGATCATACGTTTCCTGTAGTTCTTGACCAGGTTTGCACACACTGCAGCAGGGATTTTGGCCCACTCCTCCATACAGACCTTCTCCAGATCCTTCAAGTTTCGGGGCTGTCGCTGGGCAATACGGACTTTCAGCTCCCTCCAAAGATGTTCTATTGGGTTCAGGTCTGGAGACTGGCTAGGCCACTCCAGGACCTTGAGATGCTTCTTACGGAGCCACTCCTTAGTTGCCCTGGCTGTGTGTTTCGGGTCGTTGTCATGCTGGCCACGACCCATCTTCAATGCTCTTACTGAGGGAAGGTTGTTGGCCAAGATCTCGTGATACATGGCCTCATCCATCCTCCCCTCAATACGGTGCAGTCGTCCTGTCCACTTTGCAGAAAAGCATCCCCAAAGAATGATGTTTCCACCTCCATGCTTCACGGTTGGGATGGTGTTCTTGGGGTTGTACTCATCCTTCTTCTTCCTCCAAACACGGCGAGTGGAGTTTAGACCAAAAAGCTCTATTTTTGTCTCATCAGACCACATGACCTTCTCCCATTCCTCCTCTGGATCATCCAGATGGTCATTGGCAAACTTCAGACAGGCCTGGACATGCGCTGGCTTGAGCAGGGGGACCTTGCATGCGCTGCAGGATTTTAATCCATGACGGCGTAGTGTGTTACTAATGGTTTTCTTTGAGACTGTGGTCCCAGCTCTCTCCAGGTCATTGACCAGGTCCTGCCGTGTAGTTCTGGGCTGATCCCTCACCTTCCTCATGATCATTGATGCCTCAGACCGAGGTGATTGACCGTCATCTTCAACTTCTTCCATTTTCTAATAATTGCGCCAACAGTTGTTGCCTTCTCACCAAGCTGCTTGCCTATTGTCCTGTAGCCCATCCCAGCCTTGTGCAGGTCTACAATTTTATCCCTGATGTCCTTACACAGCTCTCTGGTCTTGGCCATTGTGGAGAGGTCGGAGTCTGTTTGATTGAGTGTGTAGACAGGTGTCTTTTATACAGGTAACGAGTTCAAACAGGTGCAGTTAATACAGGTAATGAGTGGAGAACAGGAGGGCTTCTTAAAGAAAAACTAACAGGTCTGTGAGAGACGGAATTCTTACTGGTTGGCAGGTGATCAAATACTTATGTCATGCAATAAAATGCAAAATAATTACTTAAAAATCATACAACGTGATTTTCTGGATTTTTGTTTTAGATTCCGTCTCTTACAGTTGAAGTGTACCTATGATAAAAATTACAGACCTCTACATGCTTTGTAAATAGGAAAACCTGCAAAATCGTCAGTGTATCAAATACTTGTTCTCCCCACTGTATATAGGTTCATCTGTGATCTATGGCCTACTTAATATTCATGACTTCCCCTTCACACCCTGCTGTGATTGGCCTGCTGTGATTGACCTGCTGCTGTTAGGAAGAGCAGTAGTGGAGTTACTAGTTTAAAACTCATCCTATATCTGTCTCTCTCTAACTGTGATGGATGGCATGGGGTCTATAGGGCAGAGATAGATGAGAATACAATATACTTTCATTGCAAATCAAATTATCATGAAAATGTTTTATAAAAATGTGATTCAACTTCTTGTGATGAAGATAACGTGTAAATGTTCAATGAATTGATCATCACCAATGGATATCTCTTTTGTCCATTTTACTAGTTGAAACATCTGGAAATATACTGTATATGTAGCCAGGGCAGGGTTTGTTCATACCCTAGACCCCATGGGCTGATGGGAGTTGTATTGTTCTCCCCTCCTGCAGAATCTCCTACTGTACTGCAGATAAAACCCAGGACAAAGTGTTTGCCTACGTTTCCCAGATTCAGTTCGATGAGACCCTCGAGTGCCACGCCTTCCTCTGCCACAAGAAGAAGATCGTAAGTGATAAGTGGGCGCTAGCTCAAAACACTTTTCACTTTCCGTCACTGTTGATAACGTTTGATAATGAACCCAGACAACATGGCTGAATATCAGAATTAAACACTGATGAAGTAAAATGTTAATTTCTATCTTTATACGTCATTAGGGAAACACGAGAAGTTGCCAATCGTTGAAATAATGTTTCCAATGCAAAACAATTCTTACTGTAGATGTTTACATCTGAAATGACAATGGTGTCTGGCGCCATCTTGTGGTACTGTAGCTACTTGCAAACCAAAATCAAATTATGTTATACAGTATGTCTCTGTTCTGTGGTTTATCAGGCCCAGGCTGTGACTCTAACCGTAGCCCAGGCCTTCACAGTAGCCCTGGACCTGTGGGAGATTGCTCAGGAAGGTGAGTACTAACTCTAACCGTAGCCCAGGCCTTCACAGTAGCTCTGGACCTGTGGGAGATTGCTCAGGAAGGTGAGTACTAACTCTAACCGTAGCCCAGGCCTTCACAGTAACCCTGGACCTGTGGGAGATTGCTCAGGAAGGTGAGTACTAACTCTAACCGTAGCCCAGGCCTTCACAGTAGCTCTGGACCTGTGGGAGATTGCTCAGGAAGGTGAGTACTAACTCTAACCGTAGCCCAGGCCTTCACAGTAGCCCTGGACCTGTGGGAGATTGCTCAGGAAAGGGGGGTACTAACTCTAACCGTAGCCCAGGCCTTCACAGTAGCTCTGGACCTGTGGGAGATTGCTCAGGAAGGTGAGTACTAACTCTAACCGTAGCCCAGGCCTTCACAGTAGCCCTGGACCTGTGGAAGATTGCTCAGGAAGGTGAGTACTAACTCTAACCGTAGCCCAGGCCTTCACAGTAGCTCTGGACCTGTGGGAGATTGCTCAGGAAGGTGAGTACTAACTCTAACCGTAGCCCAGGCCTTCACAGTAGCTCTGGACCTGTGGGAGATTGCTCAGGAAGGTGAGTACTAACTCTAACCGTAGCCCAGGCCTTCACAGTAGCTCTGGACCTGTGGGAGATTGCTCAGGAAGGTGAGTACTAACTCTAACCGTAGCCCAGGCCTTCACAGTAGCCCTGGACCTGTGGGAGATTGCTCAGGAAGAGGAGGATTAGGATGACTGTCAGCAGACCATTTTTACGGTACGTTCTCCACCTGAAACGTTGGCACAAAAATAAACTAGTGATACTTTCCAAGTTTTTCTTTATTTTTCTTCCCCCTCTGAGAACTACAAGTTCCTGTGGTCTGACACTTTCCTTCTCCTCTCTGTCCACAGACAAAAGTCAGAAGGTCAGGAGGACGTGCTGCCCGTGTTCTGTCACTGATGGACAGACGGAGACTACAAACACACACAGTGTCTCAGGTCGGTCAACTTCATTTCTAGTGCTTTTCCTGTAATCATCTAGACATCTATTGGTCTATAAACCTTTGCACGCTTGTTTAAGGTACACACACTAGCGGCTGGGCAATAGAGCCTAAAAGGACTGCAGGGCTCCAGACCTTCTTCGTTAAGACAGCCACACGTAGTTAAGACTGAGTTATTTCAGTTGCTTCATTCTCCTCCTCACCCTCAGGGACCTGGCCTGATCAGTACTGAACGTGTAGGGTATTTTCTCTCTCTCTCTCTCTCTCTTTCTCTCTCTCTCTCTCTCTCTCTCTCTCTCTCTCTCTCTCTCTCTCTCTCTCTCTCTCTCTCTCTCTCTCTCTCTCTCTCTCTCTCTCTCTCTCTCTCTCTCTCTCTCTCTCTCTCTCTCTCTCAATTATTTTTCTCTCTCTCTATTTCTATTTCTCTATTTTTTTCTCTCTCTCTCTATTTCTCTCTCTCTCTCATCCATTGCTCTTTGTTTCTCTCTTTCTCATCTCCCTCCCTCCCTCCCTCCCTCTTTGTCTCAGGCTCAGAGAAGCAGCAACCCCTGAGGAAAGAGGAGAAACTGAGACGCCCATTTTTCACCATGTCATTCAGCTCTCCCTCACCCAGCAACAAACCCGCCAGGAAACGACCAATCAAACACGGCTCCTGGGTAAGTCGTGACCTTGGGTTCCAGGCCTTTGATTGGTCTAGCCAGTCATAATTATCACACCTAATATGACGAAAACAATATGTATTCTCCATAAACAAGCTGGAACTGTTAAAGGCTACTGTTGATGATACGGGGTGAACCCCATTAGAAATGGTATTTCCTCCAGTATAGTTGAGGTGGATGAGCTCCAGTATAGTTGACCTCCAGTATAGTTGACCTCCAGTATAGTTGAGGTGGATGACCTCCAGTATAGTTGAGGTGGATGACCTCCAGTATAGTTGACCTCCAGTATAGTTGACCTCCAGTATAGTTGAGGTGGATGACCTCCAGTATAGTTGAGGTGGATGACCTCCAGTATAGTTGACCTCCAGTATAGTTGAGATGGATGACCTCCAGTATAGTTGAGGTGGAAGACCTCCAGTATAGTTGACCTCCAGTATAGTTGAGGTGGATGACCTCCAGTATAGTTGAGGTGGATGACCTCCAGTATAGTTGAGGTGGATGACCTCCAGTATAGTTGAGGTGGAAGACCTCCAGTATAGTTGACCTCCAGTATAGTTGAGGTGGATGACCTCCAGTATAGTTGAGGTGGATGACCTCCAGTATAGTTGAGGTGGATGACCTCCAGTATAGTTGAGGTCGATGACCTCCAGTATAGTTGAGGTGGATGTCCTCCAGTATAGTTGACCTCCAGTATAGTTGAGGTGGATGACCTCCAGTATAGTTGAGGTGGATGTCCTCCAGTATAGTTGACCTCCAGTATAGTTGACCTCCAGTATAGTTGAGGTGGATGTCCTCCAGTATAGTTGAGATGGAAGACCGCCAGTATAGTTGACCTCCAGTATAGTTGAGGTGGATGACCTCCAGTATAGTTGACCTCCAGTATAGTTGAGGTGGATGACCTCCAGTATAGTTGACCTCCAGTATAGTTGAGATGGAAGACCTCCAGTATAGTTGAGATGGATGACCTCCAGTATAGTTGAGGTGGATGACCTCCAGTATAGTTGAGGTGGATGACCTCCAGTATAGTTGAGGGGGATGACCTCCAGTATAGTTGAGGTGGATGACCTCCAGTATAGTTGAGGTGGATGACCTCCAGTATAGTTGACCTCCAGTATAGTTGAGGTGGATGACCTCCAGTATAGTTGAGATGGAAGACCTCCAGTATAGTTGACCTCCAGTATAGTTGAGGTGGATAACCTCCAGTATAGTTGACCTCCAGTATAGTTGAGGTGGATGACCTCCAGTATAGTTGACCTCCAGTATAGTTGAGATGGAAGACCTCCAGTATAGTTGAGATGGATGACCTCCAGTATAGTTGAGGTGGATGACCTCCAGTATAGTTGAGGTGGATGACCTCCAGTATAGTTGAGGTGGATGACCTCCAGTATAGTTGACCTCCAGTATAGTTGAGGTGGATGACCTCCAGTATAGTTGAGGTGGATGACCTCCAGTATAGTTGAGGTGGATGACCTCCAGTATAGTTGACCTCCAGTATAGTTGAGATGGATGACCTCCAGTATAGTTGAGGTGGATGACCTCCAGTATAGTTGACCTCCAGTATAGTTGAGGTGGATGTCCTCCAGTATAGTTGAGGTGGAAGACCTCCAGTATAGTTGACCTCCAGTATAGTTGAGGTGGATGATCTCCAGTATATTTGAGATGGATGACCTCCAGTATAGTTGAGGTGGATGTCCTCCAGTATAGTTGACCTCCAGTATAGTTGACCTCCAGTATAGTTGAGGTGGATGTCCTCCAGTATAGTTGACCTCCAGTATAGTTGAGGTGGATGTCCTCCAGTATAGTTGACCTCCAGTATAGTTGACCTCCAGTATAGTTGAGGGGGATGTCCTCCAGTATAGTTGAGGTGGATGACCTCCAGTATAGTTGAGGTGGATGACCTCCAGTATAGTTGACCTCCAGTATAGTTGAGGTGGATGACCTCCAGTATAGTTGACCTCCAGTATAGTTGATGTGGATGACCTCCAGTATAGTTGATCTCCAGTATAGTTGAGGTGGATGACCTCCAGTATAGTTGAGATGGAAGACCTCCAGTATAGTTGAGGTGGATGACCTCCAGTATAGTTGACCTCCAGTATAGTTGAGGTGGATGACCTCCAGTATAGTTAACCTCCAGTATAGTTGAGGTGGATGACCTCCAGTATAGTTGACCTCCAGTATAGTTGAGGTGGATGTCCTCCAGTATAGTTGAGGTGGATGACCTCCAGTATAGTTGAGGTGGATGACCTCCAGTATAGTTGAGGTGGATGTCCTCCAGTATAGTTGACCTCCAGTATAGTTGACCTCCAGTATAGTTGAGGTTGATGACCTCCAGTATAGTTGAGGTGGATGACCTCCAGTATAGTTGACCTCCAGTATAGTTGAGGTGGATGTCCTCCAGTATAGTTGAGATGGAAGACCTCCAGTATAGTTGACCTCCAGTATAGTTGAGATGGATGTCTTCCAGTATAGTTGACCTCCAGTATAGTTGAGATGGATGATCTCTAATGCTATAGGCTTTAACCATTGTTGAAACTGCTGAGCAATGCTATTTTTTCTTACATGCTGTAGTGCAGTGGGTTATTTTTAAAATGTTCTTATACCATTACATTGTTAAGAGGTAGAGGTCGCCCATATTAACTAGTTCACTCTTCACAAATCCTAAACATCGCGTTACGATATTCTACCCTGTAATGTGTATTTTCTCCTTAAGGGGTAGGCAGCCCCTGTTCTTGGAGGTCAATAACCTTTAAGGTGTATATTCTACCCCTGTTCCTGGAGGTCAATCACCTGTAAGGTGTATATTCTCCCCTGTTCCTGGAGGTCAATCACCTGTAAGGTGTATATTCTCCCCCTGTTCCTGGAGGTCAATCACCTGTAAGGTGTATATTCTACCCCTGTTCCTGAAGGTCAATCACCTGTAAGGTGTATATTCATCCCCTGTTCCTGGAGGTCAATCACCTGTAAGGTGTATATTCTACCCTGTTCCTGGAGGTCAATCACCTGTAAGGTATATATTCTCCCCCTGTTCCTGGAGGTCAATCACTTGTAAGGTGTATATTCCCTCCCTGTTCCTGGAGGTCAATCACCTGTAAGGTGTATATTCTACCCTGTTCCTGGAGGTCAATCACCTGTAAGGTGTATATTCTCCCCTGTTCCTGGAGGTCAATCACCTGTAAGGTGTATATTCTACCCTGTTCCTGGAGGTCAATCACCTGTAAGGTGTATATTCTCCCCTGTTCCTGGAGGTCAACCACCTGTAAGGTGTATATTCTACCCTGTTCCTGGAGGTCAATCACCTGTAAGGTGTATTTTCTCCCCTGTTCCTGGAGGTCAATCACCTGTAAGGTGTATATTCTCCCCTGTTCCTGGAGGTCTTCCACCTGTAAGGTGTATATTCTACCCTGTTCCTGGAGGTCAATCACCTGTAAGGTGTATATTCTACCCCTGTTCCTGGAGGTCAATCACCTGTAAGGTGTATATTCTACCCTGTTCCTGGAGGTCAATCACCTGTAAGGTGTATATTCTACCCCTGTTCCTGGAGGTCAATCACCTGTAAGGTGTATATTCTACCCCTGTTCCTGGAGGTCAATCACCTGTAAGGTGTATATTCTACCCCTGTTCCTGGAGGTCAATCACCTATAAGGTGTATATTCTCCCCCTGTTCCTGGAGGTCAATCACCTGTAAGGTGTATATTCTCCCCTGTTCCTGGAGATCATCCACCTGTAAGGTGTATATTCTACCCCTGTTCCTGGAGGTCAATCACCTGTAAGGTGTATATTCTACCCCTGTTCCTGGAGGTCAATCACCTGTAAGGTGTATATTCTACCCCTGTTCCTGGAGGTCAATCACCTATAAGGTGTATATTCTCCCCCTGTTCCTGGAGGTCAATCACCTGTAAGGTGTATATTCTCCCCTGTTCCTGGAGATCATCCACCTGTAAGGTGTATATTCTACCCCTGTTCCTGGAGGTCATCCACCTGTAAGGTGTATATTCTCCCCCTGTTCCTGGAGGTCAATCACCTGTAAGGTGTATATTCTACCCTGTTCCTGGAGGTCAATCACCTGTAAAGTGTATATTCTACCCTGTTCCTGGAGGTCAATCACCTGTAAGGTGTATATTCTCCCCCTGTTCCTGGAGGTCTTCCACCTGTAAGGTGTATATTCTCCCCCTGTTCCTGGAGGTCAATCACCTGTAAGGTGTATATTCTCCCCCTGTTCCTGGAGGTCAATCACCTGTAAGGTGTATATTCTACCCCTGTTCCTGGAGGTCAATCACCTGTAAGGTGTATATTCTACCCCTGTTCCTGGAGGTCAATCACCTGTAAGGTGTATATTCTACCCCTGTTCCTGGAGGTCAATCACCTGTAAGGTGTATATTCTACCCCTGTTCCTGGAGGTCAATCACCTGTAAGGTGTATATTCTACCCTGTTCCTGGAGGTCCATCACCTGTAAGGTGTATATTCTCCCCTGTTCCTGGAGGTCAATCACCTGTAAGGTGTATATTCTCCCCCTGTTCCTGGAGGTCAATCACCTGTAAGGTGTATATTCTACCCTGTTCCTGGAGGTCAATCACCTGTAAGGTGTATATTCTCCCCCTGTTCCTGGAGGTCAATCACCTGTAAGGTGTGTATTCTACCCCTGTTCCTGGAGGTCTTCCACCTGTAAGGTGTATATTCTACCCTGTTCCTGGAGGTCAATCACCTGTAAGGTGTATATTCTCCCCCTGTTCCTGGAGGTCAATCACCTGTAAGGTGTATATTCTACCCCTGTTCCTGGAGGTCATCCACCTGTAAGGTGTATATTCTCCCCCTGTTCCTGGAGGTCAATCACCTGTAAGGTGTATATTCTACCCCTGTTCCTGGAGGTCAATCACCTGTAAGGTGTATATTCTCCCCCTGTTCCTGGAGGTCAATCACCTGTAAGGTGTATATTCTCCCCCTGTTCCTGGAGGTCAATCACCTGTAAGGTGTATATTCTACCCCTGTTCCTGGAGGTCAATCACCTGTAAGGTGTATATTCTACCCCTGTTCCTGGAGGTCAATCACCTGTAAGGTGTATATTCTACCCCTGTTCCTGGAGGTCAATCACCTGTAAGGTGTATATTCTACCCCTGTTCCTGGAGGTCAATCACCTGTAAGGTGTATATTCTACCCTGTTCCTGGAGGTCCATCACCTGTAAGGTGTATATTCTCCCCTGTTCCTGGAGGTCAATCACCTGTAAGGTGTATATTCTCCCCCTGTTCCTGGAGGTCAATCACCTGTAAGGTGTATATTCTACCCTGTTCCTGGAGGTCAATCACCTGTAAGGTGTATATTCTCCCCCTGTTCCTGGAGGTCAATCACCTGTAAGGTGTGTATTCTACCCCTGTTCCTGGAGGTCTTCCACCTGTAAGGTGTATATTCTACCCTGTTCCTGGAGGTCAATCACCTGTAAGGTGTATATTCTACCCCTGTTCCTGGAGGTCAATCACCTGTAAGGTGTATATTCTACCCCTGTTCCTGGAGGTCAATCACCTGTAAGGTGTATATTCTACCCTGTTCCTGGAGGTCCATCACCTGTAAGGTGTATATTCTCCCCTGTTCCTGGAGGTCAATCACCTGTAAGGTGTATATTCTCCCCCTGTTCCTGGAGGTCAATCACCTGTAAGGTGTATATTCTACCCTGTTCCTGGAGGTCAATCACCTGTAAGGTGTATATTCTCCCCCTGTTCCTGGAGGTCAATCACCTGTAAGGTGTGTATTCTACCCCTGTTCCTGGAGGTCTTCCACCTGTAAGGTGTATATTCTACCCTGTTCCTGGAGGTCAATCACCTGTAAGGTGTATATTCTCCCCCTGTTCCTGGAGGTCAATCACCTGTAAGGTGTATATTCTACCCCTGTTCCTGGAGGTCATCCACCTGTAAGGTGTATATTCTCCCCCTGTTCCTGGAGGTCAATCACCTGTAAGGTGTATATTCTACCCCTGTTCCTGGAGGTCAATCACCTGTAAGGTGTATATTCTACCCCTGTTCCTGGAGGTCAATCACCTGTAAGGTGTATATTCTACCCTGTTCCTGGAGGTCAATCACCTGTAAGGTGTATATTCTCCCCCTGTTCCTGGAGTCCATCACCTGTAAGGTGTATTTTCTCCCCTGTTCCTGGAGGTCATCCACCTGTAAGGTGTATATTCTCCCCCTGTTCCTGGAGGTCAATCACCTGTAAGGTGTATATTCTACCCCCGTTCCTGGAGGTCAATCACCTGTAAGGTGTATATTCTACCCCTGTTCCTGGAGGTCAATCACCTGTAAGGTGTATATTCTACCCTGTTCTTGGAGGTCAATCACCTGTAAGGTGTATATTCTACCCCTGTTCCTGGAGGTCAATCACCTGTAAGGTGTATATTCTCCCCTGTTCCTGGAGGTCAATCACCTGTAAGGTGTATATTCTACCCTGTTCCTGGAGGTCAATCACCTGTAAGGTGTATATTCTCCCCCTGTTCCTGGAGGTCAATCACCTGTAAGGTGTATATTCTACCCTGTTCTTGGAGGTCAATCACCTGTAAGGTGTATATTCTACCCCTGTTCCTGGAGGTCAATCACCTGTAAGGTGTATATTCTCCCCTGTTCCTGGAGGTCAATCACCTGTAAGGTGTATATTCTCCCCCTGTTCCTGGAGGTCAATCACCTGTAAGGTGTATATTCTCCCCCTGTTCCTGGAGGTCAATCACCTGTAAGGTGTATATTCTCCCCCTGTTCCTGGAGGTCAATCACCTGTAAGGTGTATATTCTCCCCCTGTTCCTGGAGGTCAATCACCTGTAAGGTGTATATTCTCCCCTCTTCCTGGAGGTCAATCACCTGTAAGGTGTATATTCTACCCCTGTTCCTGGAGGTCAATCACCTGTAAGGTGTATATTCTACCCTGTTCCTGGAGGTCAATCACCTGTAAGGTGTATATTCTACCCTGTTCCTGGAGGTCAATCACCTGTAAAGTGTATATTCTCCCCTGTTCCTGGAGGTCAATCACCTGTAAGGTGTATATTCTACCCCTGTTCCTAGAGGTCAATCACCTGTAAGGTGTATATTCTACCCTGTTCCTGGAGGTCAATCACCTGTAAGGTGTATATTCTACCCTGTTCCTGGAGGTCAATCACCTGTAAGGTGTATATTCTCCCCTGTTCCTGGAGGTCAATCACCTGTAAGGTGTATATTCTACCCCTGTTCCTGGAGGTCAATCACCTGTAAGGTGTATATTCTACCCCTGTTCCTGGAGGTCAATCACCTATAAGGTGTATATTCTCCCCTGTTCCTGGAGGTCAATCACCTGTAAGGTGTATATTCTCCCCTGTTCCTGGAGGTCAATCACCTGTAAGGTGTATATTCTACCCTGTTCCTGGAGGTCAATCACCTGTAAGGGGTATATTCTCCCCCTGTTCCTGGAGGTCTTCCACCTGTAAGGTGTATATTCTCCCCTGTTCTTGGAGGTCAATCACCTGTAAGGTGTATATTCTACCCCTGTTCTTGGAGTGCTAGAGGTAATTTGTAAAGTAACATACAGATATAAAGTACAGATTAAAAAAACTACTTCAGTAGTACTTTAAAGTATTTTTTACTTCAGTACTTTACACCCTTGTCTACCCCTTGAAACTCCTTGTTCCAAACATGTATCACATCCGGCTGTGATTGGGAGACCCGTAGGGCGGGGCACGATTGGCAAAGCGTCGTCCGGGTTTGGCCGGAGTAGGCCGGAGTAGGCCATCATTGTAAATAAGAATTCGTTTTTTAACTGACTTGCCTAGTTAAATAAAGGTTAAAAAACAAACACAAAAAAATGCAAGAGGAGTTAACATTATGCAGCTGTGTTGGCATATACTCACCACTAGATGGCAGCCTTTCCCTGTTAATGCTACCATAGACCAAGTCCTGTCGACTCCTCTTGGTTAAATACTCCATCTCATCTGAATATTGTCTTATTTTTTCTCTACTGATTTGGGATCTTGGTAAATCCATAAAATATGCACAATTTGTCAGTGCCACAAACCAGTATAATAATTTTGACAAACAAATATTTATGTTAAATATTGATATTGAAAACTGTCTGAGCTGAGATACTGCTTGGTACTTGGTAATTCACTTCATCAAAAAAGCATCGCTTCAGGATTTAATTGAAGTTACATTGAAGGTAGTATTTAATTGGAGCTATATTGAAGATAGTATTTAATTGGAGCTATATTGAAGGTAGTATTTAATTGGAGCTATATTGAAGGTAGTATTTAATTGGAGCTATATTGAAGGTAGTATTTAATTGGAGCTATATTGAAGGTAGTATTTAATTGGAGCTATATTGAAGATAGTATTTAATTGGAGCTATATTGAAGGTAGTATTTAATTGGAGCTATATTGAAGGTAGTATTTAATTGGAGCTATATTGAAGGTAGTATTTAATTGGAGCTATATTGAAGGTAGTATTTAATTGGAGCTATATTGAAGGTAGTATTTAATTGGAGCTATATTGAAGGTAGTATTTAATTGGAGCTATATTGAAGATAGTATTTAATTGGAGCTATATTGAAGGTAGTATTTAATTGGAGCTATATTGAAGGTAGTATTTAATTGGAGCTATTTTGAAGGTAGTATTTAATTGGAGCTATATTGAAGGTAGTATTTAATTGGAGCTATATTGAAGGTAGTATTTAATTGGAGCTATATTGAAGGTAGTATTTAATTGAAGCTATTTTGAAGGTAGTATTTAATTGGAGCTATATTGAAGGTAGTATTTAATTGGAGCTATATTGATGATAGTATTTAATTGGAGCTATATTGAAGGTAGTATTTAATTGGAGCTATATTGAAGGTAGTATTTAATTGAAGCTATTTTGAAGGTAGTATTTAATTGGAGCTATATTGAAGGTAGTATTTAATTGGAGCTATATTGATGATAGTATTTAATTGGAGCTATATTGAAGGTAGTATTTAATTGGAGCTATATTGAAGGTAGTATTTAATTGGAGCTATATTGAAGGTAGTATTTAATTGGAGCTATATTGAAGGTAATGACAAGTTGTTGCTGATACACTGAGGAGGTGTATGTAATATTAATAGATTAATTAATAGATACTGGGTCTAAGGTAGGTAGGTTATATTGCCTGCACATTGATGCATACTGCAGTACAGTCTCATGGAGTTGTCTTGGTACTGTATCTATTCCTGGTACTGATTCTATTCCTGGTACTGTTTCTATTCCTGGTACTGTTTCTATTCTTGGTACTGTATCTATTCCTGGTACTGATTCTATTCCTGGTACTGTTTCTATTCCTGGTACTGTTTCTATTCCTGGTACTGTTTCTATTCCTGGTACTGTTTCTATTCCTCGTACTGTTTCTATTCCTCGTACTGTTTCTATTCCTCGTACTGTTTCTATTCCTGGTACTGTTTCTATTCCTCGTACTGTTTCTATTCCTCGTACTGTTTCTATTCCTCGTACTGTTTCTATTCCTCGTACTGTTTCTATTCCTGGTACTGTTTCTATTCCAGGTACTGTTTCTATTCCTGGTACTGTTTCTATTCCTCGTACTGTTTCTATTCCTCGTACTGTTTCTATTCCTCGTACTGTTTCTATTCCTCGTACTGTTTCTATTCCTCGTACTGTTTCTATTCCTGGTACTGTTTCTATTCCTCGTACTGTTTCTATTCCTGGTACTGTTTCTATTCCTGGTACTGTTTCTATTCCTCGTACTGTTTCTATTCCTGGTACTGTTTCTATTCCTGGTACTGTTTCTATTCCTGGTACTGTTTCTATTCCTGGTACTGTTTCTATTCCAGGTACTGATTCTATTCCTGGTACTGTTTCTATTCCTCGTACTGTTTCTATTCCAGGTACTGATTCTATTCCTGGTACTGTTTCTATTCCTGGTACTGTTTCTATTCCAGGTACTGATTCTATTCCTGGTACTGATTCTATTCCTGGTACTGATTCTATTCCTGGTACTGTTTCTATTCCTGGTACTGTTTCTATTCCAGGTACTGATTCTATTCCTGGTACTGTTTCTATTCCTGGTACTGTTTCTATTCCTCGTACTGTTTCTATTCCAGGTACTGATTCTATTCCAGGTACTGATTCTATTCCTGGTACTGTTTCTATTCCTGGTACTGTTTCTATTCCTGGTACTGTTTCTATTCCTGGTACTGTTTCTATTCCTGGTACTGTTTCTATTCCAGGTACTGATTCTATTCCTGGTACTGTTTCTATTCCTCGTACTGTTTCTATTCCTCGTACTGTTTCTATTCCTCGTACTGTTTCTATTCCTGGTACTGTTTCTATTCCTGGTACTGTTTCTATTCCTGGTACTGTTTCTATTCCTGGTACTGTTTCTATTCCTCGTACTGTTTCTATTCCTCGTACTGTTTCTATTCCTCGTACTGTTTCTATTCCTCGTACTGTTTCTATTCCTGGTACTGTTTCTATTCCAGGTACTGTTTCTATTCCTGGTACTGTTTCTATTCCTCGTACTGTTTCTATTCCTCGTACTGTTTCTATTCCTCGTACTGTTTCTATTCCTGGTACTGTTTCTATTCCTGGTACTGTTTCTATTCCTGGTACTGTTTCTATTCCTGGTACTGTTTCTATTCCTCGTACTGTTTCTATTCCTCGTACTGTTTCTATTCCTCGTACTGTTTCTATTCCTCGTACTGTTTCTATTCCTGGTACTGTTTCTATTCCTGGTACTGTTTCTATTCCTGGTACTGTTTCTATTCCTGGTACTGTTTCTATTCCTGGTACTGTTTCTATTCCTCGTACTGTTTCTATTCCTGGTACTGTTTCTATTCCTGGTACTGTTTCTATTCCTGGTACTGTTTCTATTCCTCGTACTGTTTCTATTCCTCGTACTGTTTCTATTCCTCGTACTGCTTCTATTCCTGGTACTGTATCTATTCCTGGTACTGTTTCTATTCCTGGTACTGTTTCTATTCCTCGTACTGTTTCTATTCCTCGTACTGTTTCTATTCCTCGTACTGTTTCTATTCCTGGTACTGTTTCTATTCCTGGTACTGTTTCTATTCCTCGTACTGTTTCTATTCCTCGTACTGTTTCTAATATAGGTACTGTTTCTATTCCTGGTACTGTTTCTTTTCCTGGTACTGTTTCTATTCCTAGTACTGTTTCTAATCCTGGTACTGTTTCTATTCCTGGTATTGTTTCTAATATAGGTATTGTTTCTAATATAGGTACTGTTTCTATTCCTGGTATTGTTTCTATTCCTGGTACTGTTTCTATTCCTGGTACTGTTTCTAATATAGGTACTGTTTCTATTCCTCGTACTGTTTCTATTCCTGTGTCTATTCCTGGTACTGTTTCTATTCCTGGTACTGTTTCTAATATAGGTACTGTTTCTATTCCTCGTACTGTTTCTATTCCTGTGTCTATTCCTGGTACTGTTTCTATTCCTGTTTCTATTCCTGGTACTGTTTCTATTCCGTGTACTGTTTCTATTCCTGTTTCTATTCCTGGTACTGTTTCTATTCCTGTTTCTATTCCTCGTACTGTTTCTAATATAGGTACTGTTTCTATTTCTGGTACTGTTTCTATTCCTCGTACTGTTTCTAATATAGGTACTGTTTCTATTCCTGGTACTGTTTCTAATATAGGTACTGTTTCTATTCCTGGTACTGTTTCTATTCCTGGTACTGTTTCTATTCCCCGTACTGTTTCTATTCCTGTTTCTATTCCTCGTACTGTTTCTAATATAGGTACTGTTTCTATTCACAGGATGTGGAGGATGGCCTCGATGATGCATTCTCAAGGTAATATTTACGTTGTGTTTTACATTATATTGTATTTAAAGTACTGTATATCTCATTTCTATACTCAAGGTCACATCGATCCACTAAGATAATTAGAATTTTATAATGAATGATATCAGTAATCTGTTCAACAGAAAATAGTCTTTGAGCAAATGAATACATTCCCAAATGTATCAGTACTTGGATAAAGGTAATTTAATTTCACCCTTTCGATCGGGCTTTAGACCAAACCATTCTACCTCAACAGCATTATGGTTGGGATATTTTATTAAACTATTTGTGGATATTATTTATTTGACATTTTGCAGGATGAAATCTCGAGAGTCACTATCTGGTTTTCAAGAGTGTCCCAAAAAAATGTAAGAAACAGTGAATGCCAAAACAACAACAAAATTGTCACTGTCACTATTACTGTTGGAGCTCGGGGCAGGGAGCCTAGTGGTTAGAGCAGGTAGCCTAGTGGTTAGAGACTGGTGGCCTAGTGGTTAGAGCAGGTAGCCTAGTGGTTAGAGCAGGTAGCCTAGTGGTTAGAGCAGGTAGCCTAGTGGTTAGAGCAGGTAGCCTAGTGGTTAGAGCAGGTAGCCTAGTGGTTAGAGCAGGTAGCCTAGTGGTTAGAGCAGATAGCCTAGTGGTTAGAGCAGGTAGCCTAGTGGTTAGAGCAGGTAGCCTAGTGGTTAGAGCAGGTAGTCTAGTGGTTAGAGCAGGTAGCCTAGTGGTTAGAGCAGGTAGTCTAGTGGTTAGAGCAGGTAGTCTAGTGGTTAGAGCAGGTAGCCTAGTGGTTAGAGCAGGTAGCCTAGTGGTTTAGAGCAGGTAGCCTAGTGGTTAGAGCAGGTAGCCTAGTGGTTAGAGCAGGTAGCCTAGTGGTTAGAGCAGGTAGCCTAGTGGTTTAGAGCAGGTAGCCTAGTGGTTAGAGCAGGTAGCCTAGTGGTTAGAGCAGGTAGCCTAGTGGTTAGAGCGTTGGACTAGTAACCGAAAAGGGTGGTGGATCAAATCCCTGAGCTGACAAGGTAAAAAATCTGTCGTTCTGCCCCTGAACAATGCACTGTTCCTAGGCTGTCATTATAAATAAGAATTTGTTCTTAACTTACTTGTCTAGTTAAATAAAAAATAAAAAATAAAGAGTGAAGAAATGTGGTCACGGGAGAAGAGGAATATCACTTTCACAGATCAAAAATAAAAATCTCTTAAACAGTACAGTGTAAGCAAAGAAACTGTCCCCATTTTTTTTAACACATTAAATTGTCCACCAGCTATAGTCACTTGTCATTGTCAAGTTTTCGCTCTCAATTTCTCGAATTTCTCTCTCTTTCTCTTATGTCTTTGCACCTTTGGGGTTTGATTTCAGGCTGATGGGGGAGGGGCTTAAAGTGTCTAGAAACCTTAGATTGGTCACTTTCACTGGAGTGATGGACAAGACGTATTCCACCTAAAACAATGATATGAACTTTGTCCCAATTCATCTCTGCTCAACTCCTTACTTCCTCTCTACTCGCATCCTTCTCAAATCCCATTAAAGATCTGAGGTGAGGAACCTTAGGTCGTCTTCTCCAATGGGGTTGTAGAAGGAGGCGCAATGGTCAGTCTTCGCATCCATAGATCTGTCTATTAATTTCTCCAGCCCCAGAACTCTATACACACGGACAACTTTTAACAATTTGCAATCATTGGTTTGTTTGACATACATTTTTAAGTGAAAAGTCTGAGTCTCAGCATCGCTCCCTTACCGAGGTATTGCCCTGTACCAATCTACGACACTTGTCAATCAGCATGGCTCAGTATTGAACAGCATGGTAAGGGGTGAAGTGGACCTATAGGGGGATAGTTCTCCACGAGGTGGGTTGGGCATGAACTGGAGAGCAAACTGGAAAATGGGTGTGGGCTGGAGAATAGACATCAGTTTGGAGAAGCGGTGTATTTGAGAGAGTGCAGTACATTCTGAGTCTTGACATGTAGTAAGTATTTCTTCAGGCAAACAAAAATCTCCGCTCTCAAATTAATTTACTGCTTGCATTTTGATTGATTTAGGGCTCCAGGTTGAGTCTGGGCTCCAGATTGAGTTTGGGCTCCAGATTGAGTTTGGGCTCCAGATTGAGTTTGGGCTCCAGGTTGAGTTTGGGCTCCAGATTGAGTTTGGGCTCTATGTTGAGTCTGGGCTCCAGATTGAGTCTGGGCTCCAGGTTGAGTCTGGGCTCCAGGTTGAGTCTGGGCTCCAGGTTGAGTCTGGGCTCCAGATTGAGTCTGGGCTCCAGGTTGAGTCTGGGCTCCAGGTTGAGTCTGGGCTCCAGGTTGAGTCTGGGCTCCAGGTTGAGTCTGGGCTCCAGGTTGAGTCTGGGCTCCAGGTTGAGTCTGGGCTCCAGATTGAGTCTGGGCTCCAGGTTGAGTCTGGGCTCCAGATTGAGTCTGGGCTCCAGGTTGAGTTTGGGCTCCAGATTGAGTTTGGGCTCCAGGTTGAGTTTGGGCTCCAGGTTGAGTTTGGGCTCCAGATTGTAGGAAATGGCAGTTATAAGTGTTAAAAAATTCACAAAATCTCTGAGTCCAAATGTGGGTACAGCTCAGCCCACATCCGAGCCTCCCCCTCGACTGACTCATCAGCACCTTGTTAAACATTTCCTGGGGA